>NW_008610843.1:0-12482 GCF_000691845.1 Merops nubicus
CTAAATGATTCTATGATTCTTTGATAAATGGAATTGATTTCAGAGATTGGAAGCCGACAGTAACATGGACACATGGTCACAAGGTGAGCAGTGATGGCTCCTAAAGAGATGCAGAACATTAAACATCAGTGTTTATTACTAGTAAATAATGGTTAGTGATTTGTCTTTTTTATTGATAAACACCAGAGTATGTTTCCACATGGCTATTTTTGTTTCACTCTTGTACATCAACTTCTACCACCTGTATAAGTATATGCTTATAATATTTCTTTTCAATTAATTAAAAAAAAAGAGCAGATGTTTCCAATTTTCCTTGATATGGATGACAACGTAGAAATGGATTGTGGAATCTGGCATTGCCTAGTTCTTGAAGTAAAGCTACCACATGTCCCAATCACAAAACAACAACACATACTGTAACCTTGCTGGAAAGAATCTTGTTGTGATAAAATGGATCACAAAAAGTTGACCATCTTGCAATCTTGCAAACAATAATATAAACCACCAAAGATTCCTCCTATTAAGTATTTGAAATTGGAAACCAATTCACAAACAAGGGTGAGGGCAAAGAGGAGGGGGTGAAACTTAGTTGTACTTTACAGGAAAATGCATTCCTGTCCAAAGACCAGTGCAAACTGCTGATCACAACAAATTTTTTTAAAAAATCACATAGAACATCTTGTGCAATCTAGGCAATATATCCAGTGAATATTCTATAAATAAATTCATAAATCAAAAGGAGGATTAGCACAACTATCTGGTTTGATATCCTTTATCACACAGGCAAGAAGGTTTCCCTGAATCAACGCCAGTTTGAACTGAACACATCTCTTTCAGAGAAAAATCAGCCTCATGGTTTCAAAAACTCCCAGTGATGGAGAACATGCCATAAAACTTGCTAGGTCACCTGGTCAACAGCTCGTTATATGTCACTGAGTTTGTGTCCAGGCTCTGGAGGGTGTTATTTCTCAGGGTAGCACTTACAATCTTTAAGTTCCCTTCATTCCCCTTTTCAAAAGCTGAATGGCTTGCTTGGTGTTTTTCAGCACACACACACCTTCACTAAGTAGAAACTTTCTTCTGAATCTGGCTTTACTCTTAACCAAAACCCAAGACTTTCGGGCAACTCATACTGGAAATGGGAAAGAAATTACCAAACAGAAAGAAAAAAATAATTAAAAAAAAAGGAAACGTAGAGAAACAGAACTGTGGAGAAACAGAATTGTGGAGAAATAGAATTGTGGGGCAACAGAATAGTGATAACGCATGAGGAAGACAGCCAGTCTTTTGGTGTGGTTTCTGGATTACAGGTCTACCAGCGGGAAGATGCCAGACATGTTTAATTTTTCCACATTTTTACTCATCTTTCCTTTTGTCTTTTCTATCTAGAGTGACAGCTTCTTGGGAAAGAGACATCTTGTAATTTATTTTATATAAAGTTGTTTTGTACAGTAAAGTCAAAGTCCACCAAGATTCAAATGATAAAATGCACTTTAGACACACTCCAGTCCCCGAGGCTTCCTATTGCAGAGATCGAGGAAACCAGCAGTATCAACAGTCACAACAAAGCTATGACAGGACGTAGGATGACATTTCCTAAAAGTCAACAGTCATCTTCAGGATCAATGCAACACTTTGTCCACTCCTCATCTGTGACATGCTCCAGAGGAGATGGTGGGAGCAAGTGCATGTCTATGGGGCTGTTCATTATCAAACATCTGGAATGCTAATGTAAACACCTTGCACTTACTTCATGCTTTGCCTTTAAAGACTTTTGCCAACATTAATAATAATGCTACTACTCATGGAGCTTTTGTAAGGATTAATTTGTTATGGTCATTAAAGTCCACTGCTCTTTGCCACAGTCATGTAATAACATACTTAGTGTACTCTCCAAAACAAAAAAAAAAAAAAAAAAGAAGCCAGCTGCACTACATTAACAGCCACTTATGGGAATCCAGCAATTTCTGCTCCACACATTACGGTGATGCAGCCACATACAATAGTCTCTTAAATCCCACATCTGCTGTAACCCGCATATGCACCTGTGAAAAATAATTGTCACAACATCTGGCAATCTACCACTCTTCTCTTTCATGAGGGCACTTGCAAGTGTATGCTAATGTACCAATTGGTACTGTTCCTAGCATCTCTGTGAATGCTTCTTTTCCTTCAGCATGGCTCAGCATATCCTCCCAGTCTGTTCCAGAGGACTGTGGAAAGACAGCTGGCCTGTCAGCTTATCTAATTATTACAGAAAGTCCAAGCATTGGCCAGACAAACCAAGGAAGGGTTAATGTTCAAATCCTGATGAGTTACTTGGTACACAGCACAGGTGCATGAAGAAACAGGCTGGGGCTGTTCTCCAAATAAAAGTCCTCTGCCCTGCTCCCCATGACTGTCTCATCAACACACCTTGCAACCCTTAATATATTTCCTCTTCCTTATACTTTTCTGACATAAAGACCATTTCCCCTACTTGGGAGTTTAAAATTGATGGCTTTTACCTGATGGTTAGTCCTTCACTTCAGTGCCTGGTAGTAGTGCCTCTTCTTTTCCAGTCTCTTTATATTTTCCCAGCCCTTCTCCAATCTCCTCAGCCCCCTCATTGCTTCTGATAAGTAAAAGACACAGAGAGACCATGGCCCAGGATCATCCCTGTCTCCTGCAGAGAGGAAACAAAGCTCCTACTTCAGGCAGAGCTGTTAAGTACCTAAATTTAGCCGGGATGAATCTGGGATTAGACCATCAGAGCAGGGAATAAAACCAAGGCGTCTCAAGTATTAGGCTAGAGTCTTAACAACATCCCCTACATTGCACTGAGGATCTCTGCCATTCAGTAGTCCAAGTGCAACAACATTAAAAATGATGCTGATAAAGACCAGCATTGAATTCAGAGTAAGTAGAGATCAGCTCTTTAAAAAAGGACAGTATTTAGCAAACATCATCACTTCCACTCCATTTCTCTTTTCTTTCTTTTTTCTTTTTTTTTTTTTTTTTTAGGGAGAGTACTATTTGTACCAAGCCTACTTCTGTCAGGTAAAGTGCTAGAGCAGCATCTAGTTCTCCATGTGCAGACACCCCCAGACACCCCACAGCCCCGGCCAGGCAGCTTGACAAGGTAGCTGCGTGCCCCAGGCTGCCACGGCATGCTGAAGAGCAAATGCACCCCGTGTTGTGCTCCGTGACGGTGTTAATTGAGCCTGTGAGCAGTTGGACAGGTAGACAGCCCCTGATGAGTCACGGATGCTTGTGCTCAGGGAGCTATGCCTAATGGAGGCAATTGCATCACGCTGGGAAGAGCAGAGAAGCCAAGGCACACCTCTGGGTAAATGTTGCTTGATGGTATGCTTAATTATAGTTGAGATGCCTGGCTGAATGATCTCAGAAATCAGAGATGGAAAAGGCCTGCTACATAACCTCACCACTACTGCAGTGAAGTATGTCTCCTTTCCTGTCAGAGGCAGTGAGGCTTTCACTGCTCACCTTTGGAGGAATCGTCCACGTTTTTTACTGTGCTCCTGCTTCTTGCGAGCTTTTGCTGTCTCTCATTATTACATCATTTTCTGACCCAGCTCGTTTCCAGCAGTTAATGTTTCCTTAACAGCCTCCTACACTCACCTGCTTAGTGCTTTACTGAGCCCATTGACTTGCACCCACCCCTCCAAACAGGGAGCAGAGGTGGCTGCAGAGACCCCTGACCTCCCCACAGCCCATAGGAGGTACTCGTTCCCTGCAACAAGCTTGGGATGCTCATCTACGAGGCCATTGCCCAGGGCAGGGGCCTGACCCTGCCACCACGGACATTTGTGAGGCTCCTTGCAGAGCCTGGGGTCCATATTTGGCTTCCTTCACTCCTCCCCTGCCTGTGCCACCTGTGTCCATGCACTGAAGGCACCTTCCATTCCACTTGTTTGCTGATTTCTTTCTGCTCAGCTTGCTGTATGACAGCTATCCACAAAAGGAAAGGAACATGAAATATAAAAGGATCACTTCCATTTTTTCCTTCTTTTTCTTCTCATCAATGTTTACATATTGTAGTGGTGTTTGCTCTGGGCTCCTGAAATTTTTGCAGCATCACTGGTGCAACAAGTCCCACCAAGACAGGATGGTGCATGTACAGCATTAATCCCAAGTCACAGCTTCCCTCCCTGTTATTACCTGCTGAGCTCGGATGTGAGATGCGTCACCGCAGGAAGCTCATCCAAAATTTTCTGTCTGGTAAATGAGGAAACACCTCATGCATACAACAGAGAGTTCAGATGTGCACTTCTCTATAACAGAGTCAACAGAATCTGCTATTTATTTATTTTTCAAACCCCTAGATGACTGCTGTGCACTTCTGACCTGCTGTCAGTCTGAGCAGCAATTCACAAGATGCAGGTGCATACTGCAGCATTTATGTAAGTATGAAATGCCAGCAATTTCAGTGACTTATCTCCTTTTCTCCGCATTCTGCACTGGAGATAAACAACAGTGAAAAGAAAAGAATGGGTCTGAAGCCCAGAAAAAAAGCCTCCTGTGTTTGGGTGGCAGGTTCCTACAGAGAGCTGAGGCTGCCAGCCAGCTCAGGAGCTACACAAGTTTTCACACTCCTAGCCTGAATATGTGGATAGGCCCCTCATTTCTACTAGCCCTTTAGCAGAGGTCTTCAGGCATTTCTCAGGAATGTGTCATTTTTACAAAGAGATTAAAAAAGAGAACAACGCAATTTTTGTTGTCCAGTATGGACAAATTTTGAATAAGAAAGCATTTGAGCAAAGGCTAAATCTTTGTACAATGCTACAGAGGTGCCTTGGTGCTATATTGGGGATCAACTAATTGCTCTCTGACGTGGTCTCCTGGAAGTGATGCTGGGGGACAACTGTCCAAGTTACCCTGCCACATCTGCTCGTTACTTATCGTTATTTTGTTGTTGTTGGCACATGGTTTGCTGAGAGATGCCTCATTTCCCAGAGAAGAGCTCATGGTACACACTGGTGGGATGTGTTGCTGGCTGCCAAGCTGAAGGCAGCATCACTGTGCAGGGTCTGAAGGGATTCAGAGGTGGTAACAGAACGTTAATGCACTAAATGAGGGCATGATTTTCCTGGAAGTCCTGACGTATGAAAGATAACCTTCAAAGTTGTGAACCAAAAGAAAATAATTCTTCCTCCCAAGAGCCCTGATGAGAAAAAAGAAAAAAAGCAGATGTGTGAAGACCATATGATCTAGAACAACTCAGAGACATCCCAAGTAATGTTTTAAAAAAAGAAGTTTGCTGCATAATTTAGACCAATTAGTCTCACTCCATTTTTGCTATTCTGCTGCCCAAAACAAGCTCTTGGCTGCCTAATGAGAAATAGGTCTTTTGCTCTCAAAATTGCCATTCATCATCCTTCCCACATTTAAAAGAAACTGAAATTTTAGAAATTGCACAAAGACTTTTTTATTTGAGCATCTTCTATGTCACTATAATAAGACAGTTCCTTCCAAGGGACATAAAGAGAGAGAAGTGATATGAAAAAATTGAATCATGCTTAAGAAAGTCAGTAAGAAGTAAATTTATGAGTATCTGCTCTGGTAAAGCAACAGTAAAATAAAGTATTAACCAAGTGTGGTTTGATGATTTATATCAGAACCCATCAGAAAAGTTTTATCCATTCCTACTGCTCTTGAAAAAAAAATTCACCTGAAATAGCCAAATTTTTTGCAATTGAAGAAATAAAAACTATTTTAAACCTGAATTGCATGACATTCTTGCACCTCGCTTAGCTTTTGGAGGAAAGTCATGCTCCTCACACTTCAGTGCATTTTCTTCTCTGTGAAGAAAAGAAGGCAATTCCTCATGGCAGTCATGCTCATCATCTTTTCCAGGGAAACACAAGTCTCAGGTACCCAAACACAATTTCCATGCATGTTTGTGACATCTTTACACCCAAAATATTTGTGCTTGGGTCAAACGCTTTAGCCTTAGGACAGGTGAATAAATAAACAATGCTCCTGGATATAAGATGAATGTTCACTTTTTTTCCTAAAAGAAAAACTTTCCACACAAATTACATACTTTTAAAATGTGAACAAACCCTTAAACCTACAATCTTGAAAATATATTTATCAAAGGGGTGTTTGTGTGAAAATATTTTTTGTATGAAAACACACAACCAAGCAGCCAACCATTTTCTTCTAAAATATAGCTTAAACTACATGACACTGTGCTTGAAAGTGTTGCTTTGATTTAGAACATTATTTCTGGACATGATAAAAGAAAGTAACTTCCACTGTTGCAATGAGAAACTTTTTCAGAGAGAGCCTCATCAAACTGGTGCAATATTTCTGCCATTCTCCTGCATCCACAGTTTGCTGAGACATGCAGACAGCATCCCGTACTTATTTTCTGAAAAAGTCTTAGAGCTCTATTTTCCAATATTGAACTTTTAGAGCTTGTGTTTACATTTAATAAAAACCGATTAATTTAGATACCAAGAGCTACTGCAGCTGCTCTTCAGCAATCCACTCCACAGGGATACCTGAAATTTCCATGTAACGCTTTTTTCCTCAAACCCATTTAATTCCTACCATTGGTTATCCAGTGCCAGAATCAGACTAAACAGAAACAGTAACTATTAAATGCATTTGAAAAAAAGACAAAAAGAAAAGATTTTGTGCTGATGCTCTTTCCAAGATCCTCAAGAAAAATGAATGAAATTCGTAGTCTTCTGGCACTTGCAGCAGCTCTAACCTGAAACCATCCTGCTTCTTGGAGCTTTGCCAAGAATATTTTCAGGTTTTGACTGAGAAATCCACCTGAAACAAATCCTGAATTCTCTCCGACATTAACTTAAATGCTTTACTGTTTCTACACACTGAGAAAACATACATTATACTCTAACTCAGGGCTGCAGCTATGACATATGGAAGTTCTTAACTTCCCACGCTCTAAGGTAGAATGATATGGTTTATACTTCTGGAAAATTCCTGTAAATGACACATTTTAGCATTTTTGTGTTTCTCAACAAAAACAAAGCACACAGAGCAAAAATGGGATTATTAACTGGAGTCATTAAAATGCCAGGCATAATACGTCACAAAGGGGAAAAAGAAACAATCTGGAGTTGCAACACTGACCTCATCTCACTTGTTCTGAACCTTTGTAATGTCTAACGTTGCCCAGGAATAAGTCTGTAATGAAATTATAAGCAGTGTAGTTTCACTTTTAGGTCTGATGTAGTACATCAGCTCCTTCAGGAAGAACAAAATCTGTGTTGAAAACTTGAGGTCAGTACAGCTAGAAGTCAAATGGATGTGAAAAAAAAAAACGCAAAGAATCAGGTGGCAGCACTGATCCCCCGGACATAAAACCCTCACAAGAAGGAGACCAATGTCAACACTCAGACTTTGCAGCCTCATCAGAGAGTTTATCCTCAAGAGCCGTTTCCCTTCTTCCCCAAGAGAAGATTTTCCCAGTGTTTAACATGATTTTTTTTTTTGGCTGAAATTAAAGTAATTAAAGTCATTACTTTACATCCTCTCTATCAATGCCAAGGAGGACAGAGTGGACCCAGCAGCACTGATGTACCCTGCATCCACGTCCTGTACCACTGCCCCCCCAGACAATAGTGAACTTAATTCATCCAGCCTCCCTTCACTGACCACAGGGTTTGGAAATATGACCCCTCCCACCGCTGCCCTCTGGACTTGCTCCAGTTTCTCCAGACCCTCTGGAAATGGGTCATCTACTGTAATCCAGCTGAAGCACTATCTGTGTGGAGCAGGACGGAAGGATTACTTCACATTTCTCGTAGGCTTTATGCCTGTTTAGACAAGCCAATGGGATGTTTGCTTTTTTTGCAGCAACACCACTCTACTGACTCATGGACAGCTTGTGACACCCTCCAGAGCCTGCTGCTTGGATGCACCACCTATGCAGCTGCCCCTCGTCCCACGTCTGCACAGTCAACTAGTCCTGCCTCCACTGGCTGCTGCAATAGGCAACTCTCTTCTCATCATAACCCCACTAAATGGAAGAGTCCTGGGGTGCCTCTGAATGGCTATTTAACTGCACTTCATTAAATTAATTTTTTAAAAAAGGAATAATTACCACCAGATGGCAGTCCCCTGGCATAACGCAGAGCCCACACCACCAAGGTGTCCATCTTCCCTGTCTGCTTTGTAGTGAGGGAGGAGAGTTGATCCAGAGATGGTTCTCCGGGTGGGCTGCTGCAAAGCAGAGGGACAACCCCAGGAGAGGAGCAGTGCAGAGGGTGGCTCACCAGCTTTCACCTCCCCTTCTCTCCTGATCCCAGAGGAGAGACTGGGCTCAGAATGCCTGCAGCAAGGCTGCCCAAGCAGAAAGTCTGTTTCTAGCCTCAACACCTTTGCAAACAGGCTTCCTCTGTATTTGTCTCTGCTCATCTGGAAGCAATCTGAGGTCATGATGAAATCCATACCCTACATGCGGGGAGGTGGGAATTTAGCCTGGGGGTTCTTGCGTGTGCACACAGACACAGAGATCAGCCGTGGGAGTTATTGCCTGCTGTCAGGGTCCTACCAGACCCCAGAACCATGGTGCTGGGAGGGCAGCAGCAAGCACAGCCACCTCCATAGCCTTGCCGTCCTGCCCATCCCTGCAGGGATGAGATCTGTGGCGAAATAAGCCCCCTTTCTCCAAGCAGGGTTGTTCAAACAAGCACCGCACAAGATGCGATTTTTTTATTCTGCTTTGCTACATCCTTTATCTGTTCATGGGAGACGTTAATGCAGTAAATCTGATTCAATCATGTATTTATTTGTCATACACTCCAGAAGGAGCCTAGGCTATCGAGTAAACATGTGGTGGCCTAAGTGGGGCTGCTTTTTCAAAACTCCTCTATAGCTTTTTTTTTTCTACGATCTGTGCAAAAAGGAGTGTTTATAAACAAATTGCAAGATCTATTTATACTATAGCTCCAGCCTAGACAGTAGTATCTCACAGACTTTTGATGGAGGCGGTAGACTGGGCTGGATGTTGATCTGACAGGAAATAAAAGCTCAAATTGTTTTTTTAAAAAGCAGCAGATAACACTAACAGGCTGGGATGAGTAAGAGCACAGAATCCAGATCAAGACGTTGGATGCAGCAATCTATGTGCTACAAAAGCCTCTGTCAACTGAAAGAGATTCACTTTTATAGAACAAAAACAAGAGCGTGTTTCAATCCTACAAGAGCAGAAGTGGAGCAGAGCTACGAATATCCCCAGCAGGATCTCATGCTTAGCAAGAGAAGATTTCGTGGTGAGCAACATAAAAAAAAAAAAAAAAAAAGCCAAGACTAATAAATTACTTGAATCTATAGACATATTCTTTGCATGACTGGTCGGGTAGGTCAATATGATCTCCACAATTTGTTCCAGAAGAAATCTTGATTAGATCTTATCACTTAAAATTTTACCATCGCTCTAAAAGCAAAGAGCAGATGTAAGATGGAAATCAGCCAAATGAAAAATGGAAACAAATACTCTTGCAGCAGTACAGTTGCTAATTCCTCAGGAGGGGTACAACTACTTTGAAATAGAAAAAAAAGTAGAAATGTAACAATTTTTTATCCTGGTAATATAAATGTCATATAAACAGTTCCTAGCAAGTTCATGCAACCAAGACAACTCAGTGAAGGAAAGCCCACTGCACCTGGATGACCAGTATTAGACATAATGAGAAGGAAAAAACAGCCATAAAATGTTAGCAGACTGCAGCTCCCGAGCTGCCTGTGTGTGAAATCCATTTACAGCCCCCAACGCCTTTGGCAGAGTCTCTGGAGGTAGCAGCATTCAGCAGACCAGCACCAGGAAGTCATCAATTAGCCTGGGGAGAGTTATGCTGAGATTCTGCCCAGACGAGAGGTTATCAGCAAGAAAATAATGTTCTTGCTGAAAAAAAAGTGGAACCGCAAATGGATGCTCGAATACCTAACCAAATTACATCCTTGTGATCAGCAGGGAAACTCAACACCCCTTGCAAGCTGGATATCCCTGACTTTCTTCTGAAGGTCCTGTGGACACACAGCAGTATTGGTGGTAGTATTTCAGCATGGCAAGGTGACACACCAGGAAGAAATCAGCTAGCTCTTACATGAGCTAGGCAGTTTTGACTGGAAACAAAATGACTAACCTCCAAGTCATAAACAGCCAGCCACGTGGGGTCAGAGTGAGGATCCTGCCCAGCACCCTGCTTCTGCCCCAAAGGAGGTGTCCTGGAAAGAGCAAGTGAACAAAACACCTGCAGAGCGATGCTTTCCTGCTCCCTTCCCCACGTCACCTGTGGCTGAGCAACCTTGACCAGAGGTCACATCCTGCCTCATAAAGAAACTAAGTGCTTGAACCATCAATTCAAAGAAATGAGGGCACTGAAAGTAACACTGCTCTCGGTGAGACAGTACACATCTGGATACTGGGAAGCAAATAAAATAACAGACAGCTGAGGTGTGAAGTGAAAAGGTGTGAACCCCCTCAGTCCACCTCAAGCCCTGGGAGAGCTATAAAGCACATAGATAATGGGGCTCCAGGCTCCTGCTGTCTGAAGTATCTGACAGTAAAGAATGCTGGCAGGAAAATGGGAGGTTTTGTTTTCTGGCATAAGCGCGGCGTCTGGACCAGGGCTGCAAAGTCAAACACAGCGTCACATGACAAGGTCAATACTTTGCCTGGCTGTGAGTGTTGCAGTCGCTGTGATTTCCCTCATATCAAGTCCCAGTGATGGACTGTGGGGATTATATCTATCTGGCAGTAACTACTAAGATGTTGTGAGGTTCCTATCTAGGAACAGCCCCCCAAAACTGGCTAGCTGCCACCTAATGAAACTGTGGTTTGAAAAACAACCCACTGTTGTGTTGAGGTGAGGAGAACATTTTTCCTTTTGGTGACTGTTACACACACAGCCTGACAATTTTTGGAGTACTAAAACTATACATGGCAACCTGTGCCTTGGCAAATACAACAAGAAAACTTGGTCATTTAAAAGAAAAGTTGTCCACATAACATTTCTATTAATTTAGAATATTTAAAAATATTAAAAACTCAGCAGCACTTAATATTGCCCAGATCTTTATAACAGAGATATTTCTCAAATATTCATATCCTTTAGGAATGTTGCCATCATGTGGAATGGTATTTTTTGTATATTCCTTCTGTAGGTTTAACAAGTAAACAAAGAGCCACCTATTAAGTTTTCGTATGGGAAAAATATGTAGGTCCTCTAATGGTGAAGCCTGGTTTCCCCTTCTATAATCTGAAAGATGAGTAATAAAATATTTTTCATAAGAGCAGTAGTAGCTTAATCTAGGTATTTTGCAGGTTCCAGAAAATGATAATGATATCTTACATTATATTTTATACCTCTACAATCATGTAAGAGCTAAGTGTATTCTGGTCATGATGGATAAGAACACTAAATGAACAAATCTGTTGGAAGTCTGTCTTCAGAGGATGAGTGCAGGTGTTGCACATCTGGTTGTACACCTAGTGGCAAATATATGAAAGAGCTCAGGAAAATAAAGGAAGAGATCTAAACAGGAAGGTAAAATATAGAGAGGTCAGCAAGGGGTTAGCAAGGAATCCTGCTAGCAAGGTGAAAATTAAAACAACAACAACAAAAAATTTAGAAATTAAAATTCAACAAACATTTCACTGAAAACAAGTTAGAAGTCCTGGAAGCAGGAGGCTCAGTGGCTCATTAGATATGGTTTTCTTATTTTTACCTCTCCTTCAGTGTTCTCACCATTTCTCCTGCTTGCACTGTGATGTATGATGTATGATATGATCTGCAAGACCAGCTGTTTTGGGCCAATTTCCTTACAAGCTTACTTCAGATCAGTTGCAGATGGCTAGTTTTTTTGTGCCAATGATGGTGAGCATTTGAAATTGTTTTGCCATCCAGATAACTGCATTGTTTCTGTGGAAGGAAAACCCCACCTACTGTGTTACGTCAGAAAGCAGGAATAAAATTAGAATATTTTTGTCAATAGAGACACTGTCAATTTCCATGAAAATTTCAATATATGATAGTATTTCTAAGCCATTTATGGAGGGTGAAAATTTTGCACAAATATTAATGTTAACTGTAATGTGTGAACCCAGAGAAAGAGCATAAAATAATCTCTCTCCTTTGTTGTAATAAGTGTTTAATAAAATAGCTGGGTGTTCTGATTGCTAATTAGCTAGTTTTAATGCTGAGGGATTACCCAGCTGATTATTACACCAACCCTCATAGCAAGGCTGGAATATGCTTTTTTACCCCTTTTTAGATCCGAGCAGCAGTTTTCATATTTTGTACAAGGAACCTGTTCCCAGAAAAATGTTTTTCAGTACATATTTTATTTAAAATATTCTTTTAGTACTTGGAGTTGTCTGTCTCCTTATCTGTTGCCTGCTTTCATTTTGTGGGCTTCCACTGAATGCCACAAAGATGGCTCTTCCTCTCTTTTTGTAGGGATTGTCATACTCTCACTTTAATTGCCCAACCCAAATCTCT
>NW_008610843.1:12513-46648 GCF_000691845.1 Merops nubicus
TTTACTGGATCTGAGACTAAAGTTTAACAGAAATACTAGGTGAAGAGTTTGCATCTCAGGCAGACTATTTGACTGTACAGTACAGAGAGTCTTACTTTTTTTTTTTACTTTTTCTTTTTTTTTTCCCTGTGAGAAGGCTATTTCTACTCTAAGCACGTAACACAGATTTGCCTTTAGCCAGAACACTATTTCTTAAAATGAGTCACCCGTGAAAACAGAAAGGTTTAAATTACAGAAAAATGCTTTGCAAACCAGTGTTGCAAAACCAGAAATAGCTCCGGAGACCTGGAGAGACTCCAGGTCCAGAGCATTCATCCATTCCCTGAGTTCCCAGCCAGTCAGTCTTCCTGAACATCCTCCTTCCTTTTGGGAGATTCTTAGGTTTTGATTAACACAAGACTAAAAATCTGCCCAGAAATGGATGTGTTAATAGGGAGTAAGAAACAAGTCACGATGACTTCTTTTATAATTTCCAGCAAAGTCAAGCTGTAGGGGCTGTACTGAGCTTTGTCTCATAGTCTCTACCACGACTTTGGTTACATACACAAATTTGGGACAGCATATTTAAGTTACAGATAACCACAGAACATCTCATCCAATGCATTCCCTTGCCTATTCGTGGAAAGAGTTGACTGCAGCATTACACCATGTTTCTGTCTGTGGTTTTGATGAACTGAATCCAAAATCAACAATTTTCTGTTCCATCTGGGGCCATAAAAGTCAGACCCTGTTCTGCAAGTACAGGGATTTTAGATGGAGAATGAAACTCCTTCAGCAACTACGGAAGAGTCTGGATTATTATGCAGCACATAAGGTTTAGATGGTGCATTTTACAAAACCTTTCCTGCTGTGACACGCTGCAACCCAGACTCATCTATTTCAAGCATGAATTTCTTTCCACCTTCTGCTTGCAGAAGTCTGCTCAGGGACAGGAACTGAAGCAGAAATAAATTCCTGACCCCTGTCTCCTCACCAGCCGGTGCAGCCAGCCTGGGTCACCTCATCCCAGCCACCACCTAGGCCAAACACTACATTGCATGTTGCAGCCTGCTTATAATTATTTGGAGAAGTGGTTTTCCTGAAACAAGGTAGCCCTGTGGCTTCAAAAATATGTGCAGGAAAAGCTCTGTGATGTGTGCACTTTTTGCAGAGCTGTGTTCCCTGAATCACAACATCAACACACGCAGCTGGTGGTCTGAAGATTGTGCCAAGGAGGGCACTTACACTGTGCATGTCCTGGTCTACCCTTCCTTGAAAAGCTTCTGCTGGTCACTGTTTCCCTCGTCCTCGCCTTGCAGACAGGTCTCAGCCCAACAAAATCTGACGTAAATTATGCTTATAGGAAGAGGATGACAGAAAACACAGGGAAAACTATTTGGATGACAATAAAAAGCAGGTCAGATGGTGACTTCCCTGCCAGGACTCCTCCTCACTTTCCTCCTGTCTTCCCAGGCCAGAATGAAGGTCTGCAGTAAAGTGGGGGCTGGCAGGACTGTCTGGAATCTGAGGCTTTTCTTGCCTACCTTTCATAAAAGAGTTAAAGTAGATCTTAGCTCAACAGCTTTTCTCCTTCCAATGTCTGGCAGCAAGGTTCAGAGCAGGGACCAATGGCAGTCCTGAAGAGCCCTTTCTCATAGTCTAACACAAAGGATTGCTCCATTGCAAGTAATCATGGGAAGGGACACAAAGCTTCCAAAGTCCAGCTTTTACAGATGGAATATCTATGTATCTTTCAGGCACCTTCACAGGCATCTAGCATTTCAAAATGCTGGCAGTACCTGGCCTCAGCATTCATTTGTTTTCTGGGGATTTTGAAGAAGGATGTAATTACTAACAATTTGAAATAGACTGGTAGCATTGGGTGGAGATTTGTAACATCTTCAAGGTTAACCTGATGAATATTTTCCAAGTATTTTAATTAATCATGTACATATAAAAAAAGTTTATTTTGTCCATCTTTCTTTCTTCAACTCCAAAAAAATCCCATCAGAACTGCAGTATTTTATTTCAAAAGAATTAGAGGGCATATGGGAAAGAAAATCTGTAACCATCTTTATGTCAAATTAAGTGCATTAATTGTTGGACATCTGTACTTGCATTGTCTTTCTCCAAATGCAGTTTGTTAACCCCTAAGAAAATCAGCAATATTTCCCCATGCCAATATTTCTGCGTGCCACTGAGTGCAGACTCATTGTTTGCACTGACCACCTCTTTTTCCTCCTGCCTTCTCCCCCTCTCCAAAAAGGCTTGACTGAACAAATGCACCCAGCTCAATCACTGTCAGCTTTTCCAGGCATTTTAATAGGCTGACTGTATGTAATAGTTGAGGATGGGCCCCCAACTTTGGAACCAAACAACCTGTATACCAATACTTGCAGTTTCCAATGGGAAACATCTTACTTCTGTTCTTCTTTTCCGTTATTCTTTTGCCTTTCTTCTTTCAGTGCTCTCACACTCATGGTTGAGGGAGGTATAAACAGAGTCTCACCATGCCACAAAATACATAGCAGCTCTTTGGGAAGTTTGACAAACTGGAATACATATTTAGGTTTCTTGACTCAGAGACAATGCAGAAAAGAGGGTTCTGGCAAGCTTCCTGGAGATGCTTTGCTCTGCAGTTTACAGTAGGGGTTACAGGCACTTTGAACATTTATGGAGCACCAGTTCAAGAAGAATAAATCATTTTTTAATCTTTGTGTTGTAATTTAATGCAACTTAGTGGAGTTTCTGCTTATGAGAAAGCTAACTGGACAGAAAGCAGATTGCAGTGAACTAAGAAGAAATTATGACACCGCACAACATGTAAGTATGGCACAGCTCCTCTCAAATTTTGTTGTCTCTTCCTGCTCTGATTTCTTTAGGAAAGATGTTCCTCTGCATTATTTTTAATTCTTTTCTTTCCTGCACACATGGCACAATTCACAAAATTTCACCAGGTCCACAGATGTTGGGGAAAATGGACAGGAATTTCCAGGTGATACTTGTGCATGTTGCTGTAATAAAGATCTGATATAACTTCATGGCCATGAAAATAACCTGGTTTGCATTTCCAATTTTAGTAGCAATAGTCTGCGTATATTTGAGCCTTTCCTGGCTTATTGTAGTCTTTGTTCCCTAGCTTGCCTTCTCTACAGCATGCTGTCTTCTGAGCATCCATGGCTTTTCCACCCACAGCTCCTTCTGACCTCCCTCTCCTCCACTGCTGAACTGCCTTCTCTTCCCCTTCAATGCCCACAAAGCCCTTGACAGGCAGATCCCATCATCTCCAGATCTCTGGGTCAACTCCTTGCATTCCTCCATGTTTCTGTCCCTGAGGCTAGTGAGACCGAGGCAGATGGCAATTATACTAAGAAATTTCAAATTATTCCCATTTTTTTTAAACTAGGATATTAATTTCAAAATATACATCACTATAAGATAGTTATTAGTGATGACATTATTTATAAAAGCATTAAGTTTATTATATACTTGATATCATCATTTATAATGCACTTCAACTTCAGTGATCAGTTTTAGTCTTCATCAATTTGCAGTTTTATTATTGTGATTCAACAGACCCAGATTTTTAAAATCAGGAAGCTAATGTTTTCTGAAAGGCTGAACAACTAGTACAGAAGGTCAAGCGCACTGAAACTGATCTTTCAAATTCAAAGAAGGCCTTGTGTAAAAGCAATGCTTTCTTTAAAAAAAAAAAAAGCAGATCACAGAAACCTTAAATGAAGCTGAGAAAACACTAAAACACTTCATAAAAGTATTTTTGTCTCATAGCAGATATCAGTAGATTGTATAGAAATCCCAATGCACTAAGCACACTCCTGCCCCTAAGGCACTCAGCTCCTCCTTGCTCTGTGTGGATTGCCTGGAGTCTAGAGCAGGCAACTTGCTCTTGCAATGTTACTATAATTATAATAATCATCATCGTATCAAACTATTTTAGTTGATCTTTTTTGGCTCATGGCCAGGAAAAAAAGAAAAAAGAAGAGGCAATTCAAAACGGGTGTAAGAAACAAGCCAGGACACACAGAACATGAGAGGGCTTATTGCATTATTCTCAAACGAGCTGTTCAAAGAGGCATGTTATAATTCCCACCACAGGCACTTTCAAGCAACCTTACTGAATTCTACCATATCGTTTTACCTGTACAAATCTAGGTAGAAAAACATTTTAATTCATAAAATCACAGCATTGATTAGGATCATGAAGGATGTGCAAATAAAATACACAGAGAAAAATCAAGCTCTTCCTAAAAGAACAACAAAAAAAAAAAATGAGAGGGCCATTAGGGAAAAGGTTTTAGGAAGCAGTAAATACATCAAGAGAGGAAAGGTTATCTGGGATTTATAATTTTTTTCCAAATATTTATGCCAGGTGCTAAAAAGCAGCATTGCCCTTGCTTAAAACTATTTGGACAAGCAGGCTTACAGCTTTCCTCTCTGTGTAAACAGTATAGCAGCATTCTAAACAGATTAATAGTGGTATCTGTTCAAGTCAAATATTTATGTAAGCTAGATGAGTGGAAAAGGTAGTCTAAGGAGAATATTTTAACTGCAGACTCTAAAAGGTACTAAAGTATCTTGCCTGCATGCAAACAGCCCACCTTGACCAAATCATGTTGTTTAGAAAGAAAAGTTTTAATGACCTAATCCATTATTTCCGGTGACCTAAGAAAGATTTTCTCTCCCTTTCAGAGCTGTCAGAGATATTTATGTTTGTGCTAACCATCGCAGCAGAGAGGTACCAGTACCAAAGCCTGCAAAACCAGAGTTCAATGGCCAAGTGCTAGACTGAAAAAGGATCACAGATTCTCTCCAGTCTCACTGCAAGTTTATTCTACAATTATGAATGAATAAATAACACTTAACTTGTCTCATCTGCACCCAGGTGGAAGGGAAAACAGGAGAGGAGAGATGGGGACCACACTGCTGCATCATGTTGCAGAAGAGCAGAGCCCCTGGACCAGTCAGAGCTGCTGTTCCCAGGGTAGGCTGCTCAGGAGCAAGCTGCTCCCATGGGAAGTTATTGCTGCTGTTGTTTGCGCAGCAAGGGCCTCAGCATACTGTCAGTCTGTGACAGAGGACAGTGTGGAATAGCTCTTATAGTCCATAAAATCTAGTGGAGAAACTCAGATTTTACTGTGGTGATCTGGGTCAGGCAAAATGGACACTAAACCAGGTTGAATTTAAGAAGATTGAAAAAGCTGAGGTGGTGTTTGTCTCTCTCTCTCATGCCCATGATCAGTGCATTTGAAGAAAACTTTAGACATCCCCTTGCATAAGAATCAACATCCCTTATCCATTTCTGTCCTTATTTTTTTTTTTTTTAATTTCTCAATTCAAGTAAGAATTTTTTTTTGTAACAATAACCAGCGACAGAATTAGAGCAGCGCATCACAGAGGCTGAACTATTTTAGAGCTTGAATCTGACGGGTCATATTTCACCACAATGTTTTCAACATCCGCAGATTTCTCTTGTTTTGTGGAAGACAGAAGTAACAGTCTTGCAGAAAAGGCACCAGAGAGGAGCAGCCAAGACATTTAGGTGGCACAGCTGTACTGCCTCAAGAGCTGGGTGGAAAGCTTTCCCTGAGAGCAAGCAGAGTGAGGAGGCCTTACACAGCTACATGCATTCAACCTTGTTTCATTAAACTGGGCATTTGTCTTCTCCTGCTGTGGAAGCCAGAAAGCAATGGTTAATTGATCTGGATCACAGGAAGACTGGCGGGAGCAGTCAATGCAAGGGAAAATCCTCTTTGCCTAAAGTTGAGTCTCTAAACACCAGCACTTGCGGGCTCTGGGTGGGATACAAGCCCAGCAAACTCACCACCTCTAGGAATTGCCTGTTTCTGCACCACAGTGGGCTCCAGTACAGCCCTGGACTTGGTTCGTTTGGGGACCCCAAACACAGGCTGAGAGAGCAGAACGTGCAGAGGCACCACTTTGCATTGGGGCAGGGGTAGAGGCAGACAGCTCCAGTGAACACAAGCAAGGAACTTCTTAATGCAATGGCTGGTGGTTTTTCTGCTTGGCACAGTTAAGGGGAGTTTGTGCCACCCATCCACTCTGCAGGAGGTGATGCACCTGGTGTGCAGGTCTACCAGGCCACCATCTCCTCTCTAGGCTCCATCTACAGTCTGTATTTGTCTCTGTGTTAAACTGGAGCTCCAAATTGTGACAGCACAGACATTACCAAATGGCAGAAAAGGAAAAGAAATCTTCTAGGTACAAGATCTGCAAACAAACAAACAAAACCTTCTGCAAAGGAGCAACAGTTTGTCCAGGCAACATAGCTTTTTCCTCAATAATTTCATGCAGAGGTGTGCAAGCAGGTGATACTAGTGTGAGAGAGCCACTGCCTTACTGAGGGTGCAGAAGCATCTCCACTTGTTGTGGGTGACTGTCCTGAGAAGCACAGGATGGGAGCCAGTCCAGCTCCCACAGCCGGTGGGAGAAGGGGGGAGGAGGAAACAAGTGCTGGTGTAGATAGAGAAGCACTGGGTGCTCCCAAGGGAGGAGGCTGTGAGCTTCACCACTGTCCCGACTCTCTCAGCAAGACTGTTTCTGAGCTAGAGGCAGCCAGCACACCTCCTGCTGGGTGTATTTCCCAAATGGTGGCACAAGCTTATCAGGAACTACAGGCTTTTGCACAGCCAGCTCAGCTTCAGACATGCTGGCCAGACTTTTTTACTCCCTTGTCTCGTATCCTGTCCCCATTTGCAGGGTCAGACAGGGACAAAGGACTGAGCCCACACATAGTCCCCGACACAGCACCTCCTGCTGTCCCCAGTTTGGAGAACCCTGCGAGCTCAGCAGCTTGCACTGCTGAACTCCTCTTGACTTCTTTTTGCAGCACAGGCTTCAGTGAAGAAGCATCATGTAGGACCTGGTTTTCCAGCTGGTTTTCAGAATTCCCAGCCAAGCTTTCTTGCAGGAAATGTGCACCTTGGAGCACAGCCATATGCATTGACTGTAAGCCCAGCAGCCTGCCTGCCTCACTGGGGCTGGGGATAGGAGCTGCAGAGCCAGGCACAGGAACTATCTTGTCCTGTCCTAGCCTTAGAAAGGCAGAAGGCTAAAAAGAAAACACAAAACAACCCAAAGTACACAATGGCAATCCACTGCTGAGCAATCCACTGGCAATCCACTGGCTCAGTCTGGTGGCTGCTCTTCACATGCAATTCAGAAAGGCTTTGTCCAGCCTGCACAATGTCCTCTCATCTGGGCCTCAGCCTGCGAGAAATGCTTACAGTAAAAAAAAACAACAGTCAAAAATTAACTTTTGCATGACTGGGACATGCATTAAGGACTGGGGCTATAAATGCTGAGCTCAGATATGAGGGATAAATAGGTTTGGATTAAATAGTCCACCTTCAGAGGCTTGAGTTCTGAACTTCAGCTCTTATTGAAGTACAGAGTCGGTGCTCTAAGCAGCTATACACAATTCCTGGAGACATCATCGCCAAAGAAAAATTACTGAGGACAAGTGGATTAGAGCTTATTATAAAAGATCAGGAAATGGAAATGTTGTTTTCACATAGATTTAGATGCCTGGGTTTCAGGGCACTCACCTCAACAAACAATGCTTCCACTGAGTTGGTTTTGCAAGTGAGGGGATCACTCTGTTAGAGGATGCTGACTGCTGACAATCAGAACCTCCGCTCTCATGCCACAAACATTGGCTTTTGGAGGCTTATATTCACAGCTGATCTTCCAGCCATATTTCTCCAAAATATTGCATTAGCATTTTGGGAATGCTTCCAGAGCAAATGCCAGGATCCTGGTCTGCTTTATCTAGGGTTATAATTGTAACTGGACTGATAATTCTGTTTGTGTCATCTAGTTGCTCAGACAAACCGAATCATTCAAAATCTGGTCTGACTCACAAGAGGAGATCTCACGTTCTTGCACACAGTAAAGACTCCCACATTTTTAAATGATTAGCCAAAGATACAGCAGTTTCTGAAGGAGGCTGAAAACAGGGCTCTGTCTTTATGCTGGTCAAACCAGAGGTGTCATAGCTGTTATAGACACACTACATACTTCAATTTTGTACCAATGGGTTAGTTCAAGCCTACCAAACACATCATCATCTATTCTAACTTATTGATGCAGACTTGCAGACTGTTGAGAGAAAGCAATTTTCTGTCTCAATTAAAACCAAGAATAATAGCTCAATCACATGCAGGAAGTATGAAACTCTTGAAAACAGGAAGGAAAGGATGCTTTCTGGATGAGCAACACATCTAGATGCATGTTATTGTCTGGTCCAAGTGGTTTCCTTTCCAGATGAGCATCTTTTTTGCACTGCTGCTTATGTAGGTGGACTGCACTATGTGTCTGTCTACTTAGTAGACTTTAGTTTATGCAATCAATAAATATTTATTAAAAAAGTTCACAGAACTCTGCTCATTTAGATATAGCTCATGAATATAAAGCACTGCATAGAAAAGCAAAGTCATTTGAAACACAGTTTTATATTTTTTACATCCTGTTCTTTTTAACACGTTGCTGTTGTACAGTAATACCGTAGCATAAGAGAGGAGGAAAAAAAAAAGTACATAACTGAGAGGAGGGGGGGAGTCTAAAACAAGGATTTTGAGATTGAAACAATTTCAAGAGAAGTTACAGGAAACCCAGTTAAATGCCAAAAAATTTCCACCAAGCCAAGCCAAATTCAATGTAACCTAATCTAAGGAACGTCAGAGGAACACTCAGAGCCTTGCTATGATTATCTGCATCTGTGCCTCCACACACAGGCCAATTTTCAGCACAGTGTGACTTAGCAAGATGTTCATAAATAGATCCCTAACCTTCCACTTAAGTAACATTAAAGCTGAATTAAGCATCTGATTGGAGTGTGCTATAGATAACAAGGTGAGTTATGAATTGAATGGGAACTGCAATTAATCACAAACTCAAAAAAACCTGAATAGTTCTTGCCCTCCATCAGATTGTATGCTACAGCTGAGCTGGTAATGGCCTTTGTACAGTTAACAATGTGATGATTTTCTTATACTTTATGGAGGTGGGATTATCTCATTCTCTCCCTCTCACAGGTTAATGGCAATTAATATGCAGGCACTTCTTGAATGCACCAAACTGTAATTTAAAACATGAGAGCTCCAGAGCTAGTCTACTGTCACATCAGCAGAGGGACACACCTCCAGATCTAGGCAATCTTTCCCCCAGCACTCTCTGAATTCAGAGACTGGCAGGCACCAAACCTTGCTGAGCTCTCATGATGAATTACAGTTACATTTCTGAGCCTCGCACACCTTCATCAGAACAGAAATAAATAACAGCACTTAAAATAGGGGTTTTATTTTCTCTACCCTTTCCCTGCTTTCTCATCTTTTTGATAGATGTATTCTTTGGCTTCTTCCTACTCACAAGAGGAGAACAGAGGACATATGAGACTGGTAGTTCAATGTACATAGATGAAAGGCTGAAAATTGAGTCAAGGAATCACAAAGCTTCTAAGGCTAACTGCTGAAACCTTCTCTATGCTGATGGAGCTTACACGTTTGTGTGCCTTTACAAATTATTCTGCAGATAGGAAAGGATCCTTTGTATTTTTTAAATTTTACACGACTGCAGACAGTCCCAGTGAAGCAGCATACCACAATGGCTTGTGCTTGCACCAGCTGAGCTTTCAAAGCACCTAATCCTTCCTTCTCGCCTTCCAGACTCCCAGTGTAGGATGTTAAGGGACCACCTTTGCTGGGAATGGTCACCAAGAACATGAACTTCAAGGCTAAACTTCCCTACTCCAGGATGCCAAAGTAAAAACCAGCTAGATTTGTGGCTGTGCAGAAGCCAATGCAAGGAGCAGAGAGCTGTGATGATCTTCCCTCAGCAGTCCAAACTACTGGAGGCCAAATGAGAGAGTCTGGGACAGTAACAACCTAATTTAGGTCTAGAATAAAAAATTTCTCATTGGACTGTGTGTTGTCCAGCCCAGAAATCACAGATATGGATCACAATGGCTTTTCCAACAACTGACAGTGGGGACTATAACCTTGTAGCTCACTGCAGATGAAAGGAGATGCCCTGGGGAGCTGCTTGAATATCCAGCAGCAGCAAGACACCTGGAGGGGCCATGTACACGTTGTGGGGTGTCTTGTCAGTATCATCACTAAAGAGCCTGGGCTGAAAAAGCTGATAAAATATCTGTGTTGGACTTGTAAGCCGTGCTGCTTCAGACTTAGTGGGCGGCTGCTCATGGTATAGAAGGCATGCAGAATGCCTCATTTTCATCACCTGTGTTATAAGCACCAGTGCTTCCACAGCACTAAGAAGGGTTAATTCAATATTCTTCCTTCAGTCTTTAGTTATCCACTAAGACTGTGATGACCTGCCATCCTAACCAAGCACAAACCTCACGCACCCAGACATAAGCAGTTTGGGTCTTTGAAACAGATGGTGAAAGAAATACCCCACATGAACCATTAAATTTTGCTAACAGCTTACAGGAGTGAAAAAAAGGTCCCTTTTCTCCCAACAAGATCAAGTCCTGAACAGTTCATAAAAGCTACACTTTTCACCAGCATGGTGTTGGTTATTCTGATCAATTCCACGATACTGTGGTGGTGTTTTGGCCGCCAAGGGTTTCTTGGCCAGAGCAAGAGCTGAGTTTGAATTTCAAATATTGCCGTACACACACTGGAGACTTCCCTTTCAGGAAGTGCTTTAGTCTTCTAAACTGCAAATTCCCCATTTTAGGGGAAATGTGCCTGCAAAATACTGAAAGCGTAAGTGGATGCTAACAATGATGTCCTGCACATGCAGAACAGCCATGTTTGCACAAAATCCTGTCCTGGTTAAGGACTTCTGATCCAGGAAAGTATCAAAAGGGTTAGAGGTGTTCATTCCATTGTCTGTACAATATAAACAAGACCCCAAAACAGAGTGACTTCCAGCCTGGTACAGCAAAACAGGGGTGGTGAGGAGATCATAAAATATGTGTAATTTTACTGTTTTTCATTGCTTGGGTATCCAAAGCTGGGCAGCGGCTGGTGTGAAAGCAGCAGGAGGGTGCGTAGAGGAGCCTGACTTGCCCAGAGACAGCCTTGCTGCAGAAGGCACCAACCGCTCCCCAGCCCACCAACAGAGGCTGAGCAACAGGTTCTCCCTGTGCAACCCCCCTGGGCCAAAACACAGCCTGTTCCCCTCTCTGCAAGACAGTTGCTTCCTACAGATAAGGAGGTAACCTCTTGAACTCACTGCAGCTCAACACGAGACCCAAATCACCCCAGATTTTGGAGCCTTAGTGTACAGCTCAGTGTGAAATATCTCAAGAGATGCAGCTGAATAACTACAGAAAAACAGGTTTTAGCTGCTATTTTTCCTTGTGTACTGTATGCTTACCTAGATGTGCTTTTACAGTTCCCTCAACATACAGTGAATTAGGAATAATAATACAAACAGACCTGAGGTGGCAGCCTGCTGATAAGTCCATTCTACTGCTCAGTGATACAATCTAACACTGTGTGTGACAATGCAACCACCTTTCACCATACACAGTCTGCTGTAGCTGTATTTTTATTTTCTACAGTGACAGTAAAAGTTTCTCAAAAAATATGTGCACATTGTGTACTTACATAAACATATACATAAATCTAAATTTCCAGTACTGTACTCAGCTGCAAATGGAAACAAGTCCACTTGACAAATGGCCAATATAAAGAGAGCTAAAAGAAATTTTAGCTCGCACACCTATCACTACTTCCCTTGCCAAGATGTGGTTTAGCCATCACTTTTTCCTATTAAAAAAAGAAGTGTAAATGTTTCCTCTGTTCCTGTGTTAAGACATGTAGAAATAGGAAAAGTTATAACACAGTGATTGTCTGGACAAAACTTTATAACATCTATACCCAAAGGGCAATATTTTGGTATTATTGCAGTTGACAGTCCTCAGAAATCAGCAGAGCCTGGATTTCCACCACGCCCCTCTCAGCAATTCAAGTGCACAAAGTAAATAAAATAGAGGGGGAAAAAAAGAAGGACTGTAACACTTTTGATCTCTTGCAGTCATTAACATACTGGTTGCCTTTACCACAATATCTCTAAAAAAAATCATGTAATTCCTCATTTTTATACATACCAGTCTCAGGAATGCTCTCCATGTGAAAAAAGAAAATAAAGTATGTTGTGCAGGAGTGAAGCTGCAGAGGGGTTTAAGTGACTTAGGATCAAAGGGAGAGCCAGCAGTGGAGCTGAGAGCAGCACAGCCCGCTCCTGTTGCAATCCGTTCTCAGTCGTGCTGCAGCCTCGATCCTTTAAAAATTCAACCACTGCTCAGGTTAGCAGCATCTTTCACTGGAACCTACTGTATGCAGCAAGAATTCCCTTTTAAAAAGAGGAACCCAGCTCAGAGAGCAGAATTGTACCTTTAAGTGCTTTGACAGCTCTAAGTGTTTTCTTCCTGCTCAGGAGGTTTGTTGGCAGCCCTAGCCCACTTGCAGCCTGATGTCTTTAATCATGGGCTCCTGGCCATGGCTCATTCAGGAGCTGCTTGGAGGTTCCTGGTTAATCTTAGCCTTCCCCATTAGCATTAGGGGAGATGCACTGGCTGGCATGGGGGTAGATGTGCCCCAGCCCACGGGACTGGCCTTTGGTCTTGGAGACAGGGGGCAAATATTACTGTATTTGTGACAGGCTTCAGCTTACACAGGGAAATGTGCAGTTCTTACATCAATGCACAGGATCCAGGTGCCACCAGGCCAAGGACCAGTGCTCTGCTCCCCACTGCCGAGGGGATGAGGGCTGTCTTGCTTCTGGTTCACCCCCTCCTTGACACTGTTTAGAGATGAGAACAAAGGGAAGAGCTTTGCTACATTTTTTTCAGGCTGCTCTCCTCCTGTGGCCCTCCAGGAAAGAGGAGTACAGGCCCACAGGACCCTCACAAACATCCCCAAACAGGTCATACAGCCCAAAGAGCCACTCTCTTCCTGCTCCAGGAAGAAAACTGGGCTGACTCTGGCCATGAAAAACAGGCAGCAAAGTCAGAAGGGCTTAAATATTTGAAATCTTGCAAAACCAGCAAGAGCAACAGACACTCCACAGAAAGAGGTTCAGCATGTCTCTGTGGTTACTTTAAGAAGACACTAATGTCTTCAGAGGCTGTTTTTCCCTCTGGACATCATAAGTCAAGAGACATGGCGCACATTATGGGCAGCAAATGAACGAACAGTTTCCCAGGACAAGCACAGTAGGAGCAGGATCTTTCTAGCGCACTAATTACAGGGAATGGTGAGGATGAACAAAGCACACTCCAAAACTCCTTGTAGATGCATTAAAGATGACATCTCTGCTCGGAGGCTCTCCCAGAGCATCCCGTCGGACTCTACTAGTCATGTCACTTCATATCATTTGACGTGATGTCATACACGGCTGATAAAACCAGACAGATATACACAACAATAATGTAACCGTGCCTCCAGAAAATGGCAAAATTAGTCCCCTGTGACATTGTGACCAAGCAAATTAAAGTCAAGGGGGCAAAAATATGTTTCACACGTATTTTTTTGCTACCTAGTATGAATTTTTTTTTGTTATTTACTATCCGAATCTTTTTGCAAGCATGTGGCACTATGAAATAGGGACAGTCCTACACAGGGAACATAAACCGCCCTTTTGTACATGTAAACGAAGAGTAGCCACAAAATACATCCTGTAGACAGAGCGCTATAAAGTCACTAGAGAGGAGTAGATTAGGTATGCTGCCATACATCATTAGTTACTTCACCACATCTTTCTGGAAAAATGATAATACTTGCCATCACTTCAAATTAGAAAGCATCTTCCTTTCAATGGAACGTGGTGTTCCCAGTCCAAGCCTCTAGCCTCCAGGATTTTAGGTCCTGAGCTGTGAGTCAGCAGAGCTACTGCATTGCTCGACTGATTCAAGTCTTGCTCATCCAGCCTTTGTCAAAGGGAGTGCAGCACCACTGCCTCTCTCCTCGGGTTTTACTGCACCCTCAAGGAGCTGAAGCTTTCCACCTCTCCTGGTTTCCTTCATCAAAACCCCTCTTTTGTACGAAGTGCCATACTCAATCAGACAGAAGGTCCATCTCCCCCTGAATTCTGGGATCTAAGGGCAGTCCATGGCCCCTGCTGTGCTCCTGGGGGAAACACTGATCAAACCTCTCCCAACCACCGTACTTTCTCAGCTATCCTTGATTAATACATACCTTGTTACAATCACAAAGTATAAATATTTTTGGCACGAAATGGAACTGTTATTGATGTTAAATCATCCTATAAAAGCACTTATGGTAGATTTCATAGATACTTGAGTGCATGAAAATGCTTTATGCTGTCAAGCACTGTTTTGGGAAATATAAACGCCTGAAATTCTTTGTGTATATAGAGGACAGACTGCATGATTAGCCTGACCTGTCTTTAACATTTCCCAATCCTATTGCAGTTGCCTATTCTCACCTTTAAGACAGTAACAACAAACACCAGCAGCAGGACTGAGGGAAACCAACCCTGAGTTCTGCTTCAGACAGTTTTGAAAAGTTTAGACCCAAATATTTCAGTCACTTCTGAAAACAAAGCTTGAGGGGAAAGTATTTTTTAGCCCACATTAAAAAAAACCACTACACTCTAGCAAGATTTGCTTGGAAAAATTCTCAAGCCCTCTTGCCCTGTGGGAGGGACTGTTATTTGGGTACAGGAGCACAGGACCAGCAGCACCCAAGCCCCGATTGCAAAGGTAGAGATCCTGAGCTGGGAGATGGCAACAGGATGGCAAAGAATGCAGCAAGTGGGTAAAAGTGACAGGAATCAGTGGGCAGAAAGCAGAAATATCCATGTATAGAGGTTTTGCTTACCAGAGCATCTCCCCATCCTGAGGCCAGGACAGAACCTGGCTCGCCTGAGGTTCACCATCCCTCTGCTGCAAGGAGCCAGTGACAGATGGCCTCTCCCTCTGCTCTCACCCAGGTTCCTATGGACAGCAGCAATTACTTAGTTAGTTACCAGTAACCAAGTTATTTAAAGTGCCAAAGATCTGTGTAATACTATCTAAGGACTCAGGCGCAGAGCAGGTGTCAAATGCCACTATGATGCTGTGCTGCAAAACCTTCAGAGGTAGAACTATTTTTGTAAAAGCAAACTGGGAAGTTATACATGGGAACAAAGACCAGAACTCCAAGTCCAGTACTTAAAAGACCACATATGGCAATGGGAGTTGAGGCCTGAAATGAGGCTGTCTCTACAGGCCTAAAGTGGTTCATTCTAGGCTTTTCGTTGGGATACCATCTTGCAATTATATGAGTACATAGAATTTGTTCCATGTAATCTCCTACCACAGTCAGTGCAAAGGAAAGAGAAGCTATAGAAATACAGTAGACTTAGATACAGTATAAAACTGCTGGCATGATCCATATTCTGCAGAAAAGAATTCACTTTGGAAAATGAGGCTGGGAACTGAAGACGAAAAAGGTTAGTTTCACATGCAATTCAGCAGAATATCACCCAGCACATCAGCTTTATTCTCTGCTTCTTCCTAGATAGTACTAAATTAGCTGAACTAAACTCTTCACTGATGAGCTACTGCATATTCCTCTTTCTAGGTGCTTAATCTGAGCTGCTTGCTTGCCAGGTTGCATAAGCATTTGTAGAGTGCACCTCTATGCCAGAAGATCCCAAATATTTTCTCTTTTGCCCTTCTTTGGTTTACTTCCCCTGCACAAGGTCATCATAATGCACATTTATTTGAATGGAGCACCAAAAGATTAACTGTGGTAATGTTTGTAAAACACCAGTTACCCTAATGACAAACAACAGACTAAGCTAGTAATAGTTCATCTTCAAAGCAGATCTTAAATATCATGCAGTAAGACAGGATGCTAAGTACTGAATGAGAAGCTGTAATATTACTTAAGGAAGAACCGTCCACACTGAACAGGGAGGAGGAGAGACGTTTGCATTCATGTGGTTAACACTACCATTTAAGCATACTCACAAAGAAGATGAATTAAGTTTGAATCCTGGTATTTCTGGAGTGTTTGATTTTACAAGCTTCATGACATTCTTCTAATATTTCTTCTGGGTAAGCATTTGATATAAATATCAGGCCTTTTAAAATGGCAAAACAAACAAACAAAAAACCAAACAAGCACATTCTTTGTTGTTAGGGATAATAGCTCATCGCTTGCTGAACATCTGGTTTTGAAAAAGCACACAGTAGAGTTTTGAAGTTGTTCTCTGAACCAGTTCAATTACTTTCCTGCTTTAACACTGAAGTAACATGCTCCTCTTTCTCTTCCGAGATACATTCTCAAACTGCTGGGCTACTGTGCTTGCCTGGACCTGACCAGACACTTACTCCCTGAAGCCAATCTGGGGAAATGCACCCAATTGGGCAGGAAGAGCAAGCGACTGCTTCTTTGTGCTTCTAGAGCATCTAATACAGACCCGAGACGTGCTGATAAGAAAGTGGCTGACTCAGAGCACAGCTGTGTAACACATGGATTTCACTAGGGTTTGATGACTCATTATTTCTATCTAGTAGTTTCATCTGGTTGTGATATTGGACAGAGCAAGGAGACTTCATAACGCAAACTCTAGAGGCAAGGCAATGGCCACTGATTCATTCCCAGAGCCCCCGTTTGGGGGATTCATCCTCCTCCAACATCTAAGCTCGCTTACCATCACAACTTGCTGCAGAGCTGTTTATTTCTCTCCTCTTTTCTGGAAGCATCCTATGTAAACATGTATACATGTGTGCATGATTTATTCTGAGAAGGTATTAGCAATGCTGGCTCCTTGAGGAGATAATTGAAGCTCTTCTGCTTTAGGGGCTCATTCCTCTACACTCCTGGGCTCAGAGAACAGAGCAGCTTCTTGCCAGTATGCAAAACCAATTAGCATCAGTGCAAAGAAGTTCCCTCTGGCAGGCTGTTGCTCCTCTGCCTTAGGGAAACCTAGCAGAAAAAGTGGGGACAGAAAGATTTTGCATTAAAAGTTGCTTAGATCTCCACCACCTACCGAGAAGGTCCCTATCTGGGCTGTGAAAGCAGTTCAGTCTGGCTCCTCAGTGGGTTGGATGGCCAAATATCTGAAACTGCCAAAATATCCTCTTCTGTTTATGTGTAGCCACGAGAGGAGCCTGTCTGTGACAGAGGCCAGGATCCCATCAAATAGGAATTTGGTAGTGGTCATCCAAGCAATGGAAGTGCTCAGCCCTTCTCTTTCTGAACAGAGGTAACCAACCACATCATCATGGAAGGATTTTTAAACTGTCCTGTTTAAAAATGTGCCCTGCTACAGGACAGCAGGGTAAACAACACTTTGGAGTCACGCTAGATTTGCAAAACTCCTTTCTTGTCTCATAGGAGGCCATCTGTTTTCCAAACACTGATCGATGATGGCTCACGCATTAAGGAATTGCCAGGTTTGAAAGAATTGCTTACACTAGGTTGTGTACTTTGTGTCTGTATAAAAAAGACAATCTGATCTGGCGATACTTTACTGAATGGTGTTGCTTAAAAATATAAATAGAAAGATTATTTCTCTTCTTTGTTTCTTTGGATCATGTCCCATTTAAAATCTTAAGGGAAACCATCATTTAAAAGAAATACCCATCGATTGTGTAGAATTCACAACCTGCTTTTATGGCAAAAAAGACTAAGCATGAATTATGATCTCTACACATATCAGGCTTGCGTGTGACTTTTCACATCAGGAGCATTTAACAAGTCCTATTTTTTTTCTGAAACCACGTAGACTAGCTGTTATGGGTAGTCCTTTTGTTGTCTCTTATTTAAGCTACTGGATGGGCACCTGACATGTGATATCAAATTAGACAGCTTACAATTAGTTACCATGCATGGCACAACTCTGCTTCTGTGATGGGATTTCCAAAATACAGTAGAAATTACAGGCAGTGGGATTAAAATCCCTGAAGACGTCTGTTTAAGCAACCTGTACTGCAAATGAACCAGAGCCATAACAGTGGATGGGATAAAACCACATTTGAGTCCTGTTTCACTTTTCCACCCTAGGCTCCTTTCTTTGGAGCACAGTTGTGTGAATCTTGGTGGCTGTGTGGAAAACTAGAGCCACACACTGCTGGCCAGCAGGTCAAGATGTATTCAGGGGCTTGGCAACAACTGTCTGCTGGCAAATAGCACAGACAGAAGCTGAGATTGTCTTAATGAAATGAAGCTTTACTGGGGTCTTTCTCCTCTGCCCAGCTGTTGGTTTTCACAAAGCTTGCAGGAGCTCATATCCATGAAACATCTCTTTTGCTAATCTGGGAAGAATTAATCTGTGGGTCCAGAATTATTCTGATAGGATCTGGCAGACTGAGATCCTTTTTGCCTCATTTCTGTAGGAAACCAAAGTGAAAACTCTTTTCCACCTTAATGTTGGGGAGGTTGTATCCTCTTGGTTACTGACAAACTGAAAAGCACTCCATTGTTCTCATGAGAGCCAGAGACAGCCTGCCATTGCTTTTAAAAAAGGTAAATACTTACTGAATCCCTTTTTATATCATCAGCAATTTAACCATCATGAATAATTCTGAACAAAAATAATGTCTTGCTACTCCAGATTCAAAATCACTTTAAGTCCAGGCTGCCATTAAGTGTCTTCTGTACCTTTTCTCTTGAGGAGGGTTCGGGACTAATTAATTTGAAGAGGAGGGAAGTACCCAGATCACTCAGAGGTAGAAGTTTAAGCCCTGCTCCTCTCCTCAGCATTGCCTGGTGCTCAGCTCATAGCTCAACATACTTGTCTGTCTGTCCCTCCTCACAAGCGCCAACTTTCCCATTCACTATGTGGGCAGTCCAGCAACCAACAATTGCCCACAGAGATCCAAGGATATCCTTTGTGGATTTACTTTGAGGTGCCTTAGAAAACAGGAACCCAAATATGAACAATGGCAAGCAGTTCATTGCAATAGAATTCTTTAATGAGTTGTACCGGGCCTTTGGGCGAGTAAGGAATACAAAAAGCACTTACTGACTGCAAAAAAAATAAAGTGAAATCTTGACGATAAATTAAGATTTCCTTTATTGTGCAATAAAACTAGACTCTTAAAATTTAACCAGTCTTTTCAAAATATTGAAAACTCTACTCTCACCCTGCTGGGCTGCCACAATTACAGCCAAAAACAACGGGGGAAAAAATTTACAGGACATTGCTGATACCACTGCTTTTTTGGCATGTTTTTCCGCCTTAGTTTCCCTAATAGCAGTAGCACCTAAAAATGTTGAAGTACTTAACCTCACTGACATTTTTCGTATAGCAAATTAAACAGTTAGATGTCATTCTCTTCATGGGACATGCATATTCATCTGGGACTCTCAGTCCTTGGTGTGGCAGCACCAAAATACTCTTTCTGAAACAGGTCTGGCTTCCTCAAAGAAATCCCTTAAGTAAGAAAGATGAAGAGAAAAGTCATCGTATTCTTGACTTCAGGGAAAAGTAAACCTGCATAGATCTGCATTGCTTCTGTGTGGTGGACCACCAAGCCTAAGAGAGCTCTAAGCACACCTTAGCTTTGAGAAATATCGTTTTGACCCTTTTATTTAGAAAGATCCTTTATGGTCTGAAAATCTAGGAGTCAAGGAATGAAGTGTACGCTCCATGAAGGTTTAAGATGATGGCAGAAATTTGCACTTGGCCAAGTATATGTTGTGTGTTACCTGTGAATCTCCTGCCTTTTCCAACTGCAATCTGGAGGCAGTACTTGTACCATGATTACCACTAACTCCTTTAAAAGTCACATGCTGCAGAGACATTATGGCCTTTATTTCTCTAAACAAATCTGCCAAGCCTTGTTTTAGCAATGGATGATACATCTGATTGCACAGAAAGTTGACATTGATCTTTTGGAGATGTAAAGTACATCTTTTTGACATGTTACAGAGATCAGCATACATGAAAATACAGGAATACTATTTTCAAACACTGGTCATGAAAATTAAACTTCTAAGTTAACATTTAGGTTTATATATATGAATTACAGAAAGATTAATTTATAAGCCTAATATTAAACATCTACTCTATGTTCTATAAGACTATTTATAACTATTATTAAACCTTAAAATCCACTGGTTTTAGCAAATCTTCTGCTGACCACTTGCCTGATATAGAATCATATTAACAGGATGACCAGCACCAGAGATCCAAAGTTCCAGACAGCCAGAGAGAAGAACAAGTTCAGTGCACTCACCCACCACAGTGGACATGAAGAAGGGAGCAAGCAAGGCAAAGAGCCAAGCTGTGGGTAACAGTACCAGCCAGGACATGAGCCCAGTTATACAGCAGGGACTCAGAGACAGCTTAATGTTCTGGCCCCACCATACTGGCAACTCCGCTTGTTGTGAAGAGTCAGAGAGCCCTTCCAATCATCAGAAACAACACATCCACTATATGAACAAGTCTCCCAACCCCACTGCAAGTGGAGTCAGCTCTTAGAGAGGTGGTTTCTTACCCCACTTCCAAGTTGATGTGTAAAGCAAGGGCACCTGTTGATGTGCTCCTAATCAGTTCCTGCCCAAGTCTGGCCAGACCCTGGGTGAAAACCAATCAGGAGGGTCTTTCTTGCCTGGTTGTGAACATCGTCCATATGCCAGCTCTCATTCAGGGATGGGGATTTAACCCCAGTACTTCAGCAAACAAAGTGAAAAGTTCTTCACTAGTATTAGCTACCATAACACCCTTCAGAGTGAAAAGGGCCAGCAGAGTACTAAGCAACTTTGTTGTGCCTTTGCTGGGGGAGAAATTAGTGTACAATCCAAATCTGCTGATAGAATTAATTACATCCATTGCATCCTCCTAGGAGTTCTGTGAGGTAGGGATCAGAGCTGTGTTGGAAAAGGTGTGTTGTAACTGGCTAATAAAACACGCATCCAGAACCCATTCTCAAAACCCACTTCAGTGAGCACCGTTGCTGTTTCCCATGGGAACCAATTCGTTTGTACTTAGGTCAAGTACAAACAGCTCAAGGACAGGCAGTCCTCCTCTCTCCCTGCTTGCTTAGGCTTCAACCCAGTAATCCACAGTCCCTAATCCTGCTTTCAGACAGATGTGCATTGACCTTGGTTCATCTTCTCCAAAAATAAAAAGTAAAAAACTGAAAGAGTGCAAAGCAAAAAGAGTAATTAGAAGGAATGCACAGTCTTTGTGATGGTCTTAGCACAGAATTAGAGGGCAGAGACTCTTCTGCAGCAGCATTCTAGCAAGTACAGTTAGCATAAATCTTTCTGTTTGTTGTAAAAATGGGAGGAATTTTGAAAAACGTTATGTTTATTAGACATCTGCTTCTGTGGAGTGGAAAACAGAGCCTGGAGGCTATTCTTTTGCAAAGAAGTATCAGAGAACTCAAAGTGCTTTAGAAGAAGAGGCAACTTCCATTCTTTCCACCTCCAGCCTGCAGATGTGGACACCATGGCAGAGGTGATGGTTATCTAGCACTCCAGGGGCAAGGCTGAAGGCAAAGCTCAGCACAGGAACCCATACCAGCTGTCCCACTGAGACACTTGACTCCATGCCAAGGCAGGAAAAAGTTGTCATAGTTGGGATGTGACTTGAAGAAACAGCTTAGCATGTTCAGAAAAAACAAGATCAGAGGCTTATTTAAGATAAATGTCATTTTGAAGCCTTAAGTCAAAACACGAATTAAACCAGATGACTGATTAATGTTGGAACTAGAAAGGATTTTGTTTACTGAAAAATTATAACATCTGATGACAGCTGAGTGTGGACAAACAGCAATGACTGATCTCCCCTCCCTGCACTGGCCTGACCCACAACACCTTCTCATCCAAACCAGAGTTATGAGAGAGGGAGAAAAAAGGAAGGACCCCTTACTTGGGATGACAAACCCCCTCCCATTTACATGGGACTATCAGCCACGCTGCTGTCCCATCTCTGCAAGTCTGAGGGAACAAACTGGGTTTCAGGATGGGTCAAGGCAAAACACCATGCAAGTTTCTGTGCTGTGGTACAGCCACAGACCTTGCTTGTTCCTCTGGAGAATTTTCTGCACACATATAATGGTAGAAACAATAGTAAAAATCTCCATGGACTGTTGAGTCCAAACCAAATCACTTCTAACTATTACAGTCTTCAATTATCCTCTTATTACTAGGCATAAACCACCCTGCGGTAGGGGAAAAGATGGGAGATTTCAAAAACAGTGTGCCCTGCCAAAGCTGATGTGTATTCTCATTCACATATCAGATTGTTTCTATGCAAACCCATTGGCTTTTTTCCAATATGGGCTTCCTTCCAGCATTGGGATGTTGCACTACCTAGCAAGTAGCTAAATCCCTAAAAATATTGACAATATTAAAAATATGACAATGCCTGTGTGTAGTGATACCAAACAGATCTCATCCCTGTGCAATAGCCTTTTAAAACAGAAAGGACTGGCAGGGGAGCCCCTTGGAGCCCGTAGCCTTTTGGAGCCAGTCGGGGCTGCTCGCTAGCCGACACAGGGCTTTGTGGCCAAGGACCTGAACCCCTTCATCCCCAAGCACTCTCCCTCCACCAAGATAATGACTTCAGCAGATACAAAATGGTTCCAGAGACCATATATTTTCTCTTGGACACACATAAGCAGTCCCTAATGATTTCCATGGCATATTGCTATTTTTATATCTTCTTCATTCTACAAATGTAAAAAGAAGTCATCTAAGTAACTCACAAAGTGTGATGAAAGGATCAATTTCAGGCAGATTTTTTGCAGCATGAGATGTATCTGTATGAAGACCTAGCATTACATCCTGCCACACCCCTGGAGAATCATTTACAAACACTGCTGGGCAACACCTTTTCTAAAATATTTTTTAAGTTTTTATTGTACAGTTAAAAGCTGCCTGAAACACAGCTTATTCTGTCTTTTCCCTATAGCTGTGAATGGACTCAGCAGCCTCTACAATCATCCAGAACTTCTACTTCCTGCTTTTGGCATTTGGCCTTTTTAAATCCATCCCAACCCATCCCTGTTTGGCCAATCCTGGCAGACAAAGTCCCCCTGGATTTTTTCTGGCCCCTTTCTCACTTTCTTGTCCACTCTTTGTGCATGAGTGCTCCTCTCACATACCCTGTGGTTACAGCTGCATTCGCCTGTGTCACCCCTCACCGAGTGCCCTCAGGATACAGCTTTTATTAATTGTTTGCTATGCCTCATACAAGGAACCTTTCTTTGAGGACAAGCCCCATACTGAACTCGAACAAGAAAAATGAGGACATCAGGTCCTTCCTGAGCTAGCAACTGATAATCAAAGATAAAGGGATTGCTTCTGCAAAGAGCTTTCTCTGTACATTGTTTGAAGAATGAAAATATCTGAGAGGGTTTTACAAGACGTGTGGGAATTTGGAATGGGTGAAACATGAACATGGAAATGCAGTTAGTATTTTGGATAAGGCTTTTTTCAGTCATTGTGTTTGAATAATTTCACAGTTTCATCCATCAGGTGATGAAATTTGTCAAAATGAGACAAAAATATTTGAGTGTAAAACCCATGGTAGAAAGGTAGAATATATTTCAATGGGATCTAATGCCAAGCAGGGGATTTATCAACAAGAAGAAAGTTATACTGTTGCCACATGGCTAGTCCTATAAACTGATCCAGTTAAACTGAGATAAAAGGGTTTTTTTACACCCTTTTTTCCACTGTAAAAACAGCTTGTTGTAGTTTGAAATACATTTGTTCCAAACGTTTCTGAAAGGCTGAGCCTATGGCAGGATCCACAGCATTTTACTGGCAGCAAGAGCGACAACTACAAAGAGCTGTCTAACCACCTTGTACTTCCTGAGCTCTGGAGCCAAATTATGCCACAGAATGAAGCAAAATGGCATGTCACACACTAGAGAATCAAACAATATTTGGATGGATACAGGCATCATACTTGGCAGGAAAACCTGAAGGCAACTTCACTAGTTAAGCATCCTGTGTTGTTCATAAGTTGTAATTCATACAATTACCAATTCTGCTATTGCCGTTTCAAAACAAAAATGGCTAAAATGCTCTTCTGAGAGGATACATTTATCATACCTGGGGTTTGGCAAAAGCAAGTATTATCCACTCTTAGATTTATAAATTCTCTCAGATAGTTTCAATGTGGAAAAGCAAAATCTTCTTCCAATATAGACATCTACTCTATTTATGTTTCTGTCAGCCCTAAACTGAATACAGTTTCCCTGGAGTACAGCCCAGCAAAGAATTGGTGAATAGTTTATATTTTAAAACAGTGCCTTAAGTCTCTGTTATTAGCTGTACATTTGGAAGAAGACATTTCCCGAGTCCTCATTTACTGCCATAGCATTACAACACTAAATCAAGCTTTAGGTTTTTGTTTGCACGTTACTTTGGGAATTTTCCTCATTTAAAGGTATATTGCTTTGTTATACAGGGAGGAAGAAGAGACAAAGGACAAAAGACTCTTGTTTTGAGGGAGGAAATATGGTATTAGCAGTTGCATTACATGTGTAATAGAATAAAGACATATAATGTGTACCAATTCATATGTATAATTTGATTTTTATGAGGGCTTTGTATTCTCAAAAATAAATAATAAAAAACTAAAGGGAATAGTATTAAAGAATCAGCAATAATTAAAAATCTTGAAAATCAATATCACTGTGGATGTACATGCAAAAAGAGACTTGCCCAGGACCTTTTCAGCAGAAATACTGTGTTTATCAAAGGAAATTATTCCCTTGACATTTAAATTTAAATACAGCATTTGGGAGGGTTTGGATTTAAGCATGTTGGATTTCTTTTACTTTGGATGCACTACTTTTTCTTCCCTTTTTTTTTTTTTTGTAGCCTGCATTCTTTTGGCGTGTCAGGGGCTGCAATCTGTTTCACAAAAGCCAAAAATGTGGTTTTGCTTTGTATACTTAGCACTAGTTTCTATGTAAGATACACACTGGACAAATCTCAAGTAAAGGTCTCTTCCAGCAGAAGGTCAGACGCTTGGTGCCTTTTCCATATGTTCTGAACTGCATTTCTGGCTGGCTGAGTGTTGAAAAGGAGCTTTGAGAAAGAAATCGAGTCCTCTTTGCACATCTGGAAATGTTGATGGTCAGTTAGATTTTAAAGCATTATGGTCATTCTCCACAGCAAAGATTCAACATACCTTCAAGGCAAAAGCAGTGATTTCCAAATGCTCATGACATTCCAGTGGTCATTTGAAATGAAGAGAGAATGGATTTAAAAAAACCTAACAAATGACCTTACACCCTTCAGAATCCCTGTGTGCTCCTGCCAGTGTCTAAACTTTTACACTGCTATTGCAATAAGACAAAACACTTTGGTTGTTGCTTTTTACAGTGACTTGAAATTGTCAATATGATTTACATCATGAAGTTCATCCTGAAAAAAATTAATATAAAAGGAAGACACAAAAACATTCTTAGGCAAGAGGAGAGCTCTGGTTTCCCTTAAGAACCTAAAGACAAATGTAGCTGAATTGAAACAAATTGTCCTACATGTTCCTAACTAAACGAAAAGATATTGTGCTTTTAAATATGAGAATATCTGTGGAGAGAAAATCTCTTTCTATTCAAAAAGTACCAAGGTTTATGAACGTGGCTCTTACAAAATCTTCCTTCATTTCAAGAAAGAACTGTATGTTTATCCAGTCTCCTAGAGTACAGAGGAAGGACATATGGTGAGCATTTTCAGACTATCAATCAGATTCTCATTCATCAGTCAAAACTGTGCAATGCAAACACTGTCCAAAAGAGCAAGATTCTTTCATTTTTTAAAATATAAATTTTAATCTTATTTATTTAAATAGTTTCAGATTCTACATGGGAAGTTTTGTTTTTTTTTTTTTTCAATGTGATTTTTTACCACCTTACATGCCTTCAAGATACATAATTTTTCTGAAAAAAGGTGATATAGCACCTCTAAAAGTCAAGCTCTACATCTGAGAACATAACTTCAGAAACAGTCAAAATCATTTGTTGCTTTAGTTAACTCTTGGTCGACTCAAGGCTGCAAGACCCTCCGTACTTTCTCAAAGGCCCTGTATTTCATGCTAGGATCAGTGATTTTCGCTTTGTTTGGCCTCCTTGTTGGGCTTTTTTAATTTGCCTTTGATATCGAAGTGATTTTCCTGAAAAGAGTTTATCTCGGTTCCATCTTATTTGCAGCTAATCTGTTCATCTGGTTTTCCAACATTGAAAGACCTAAAGCTAGCATAGAGACAACATGTTACAGGAGACCAAGAACTAGAATTTGCAGTCAGCTGAAGTCAGATAACTGAAATACAGTCAGGTAATTTGGGAGTAGGCTGAACACCATGCCCTGGGAGCAGTGTGACTTCTGTTCATGCTAGCTCCAGTTGGGTCCAGTGTTATATTTCTCAAACGTAATATAAACTCAAGACAGTGGTTTCCTTCTCTTTACCAAAGATCTTGCTTGAAGGTCAGGCTTGCTTGTCCCTCTCCCTATTTAACTTTTTATATGTGAAAGAATAAGAAGTTTAAAAAATAAAAAAGAAGTTTACAGAATGTTTAAAAAGCTCTAAAGATAACCCTTAAATTATGGAATAAACTGTTCAAACACTATAAATTATATTTTTAAATGACCTGTTGTGGTAAATAATTTGGAGCATAGATAAACAAGACAGATTTTTTTTGTCAGCATACTAGGCCAATTGTTTGTGAAACATTCTTCAAAACCTCTTGAGAAAATGCTGAAAGAGACATCATGGAGCTTCAGAGAAGTGTCAGGTTCCACAGGGCAGGCAGAGTGGAGGATAACACTGGCAAGATCCTCTGGGGCAGTCGCTCTCGGGGCTGAGCACAGACCACTTATTGCAAAAGAAACCTCTGGCAAGTCAAGGGGAAGTCCAGTAAAGCACAGTCCACTAAAGTCATCTGAGAGCACATCCTTCCCAATGCTGAAACTAGCTACATAGGATATAGCTTGGTTGGTGGTGAGGTGGCAGGAAGCTTACCCTGAGACCCAGTGTCCAGCTTTGGCTATGGCCAAAGCCAACTCAGAGCTGGCATGTCTAGTCTAGTTGTGCCTAAAACAGCAGTCATGGTGTAGGGATGGTGATGGCACCCTGTAGGTATGCCCTGAGGCTTGTATTTCAGGTGATCTCTTCCTTTACAAGGATTGATTTTAAGTCCACTCCTATGGACTGATTTTAAAGGGCTTTAGTGTAATAGGCTTATCCCTGGCCATGTTTAATCCATTAATCTTTTCGACATGCATTACTTTGCTAAGAGGCAAGGCCAATTCGGGATGACAGTGAAAACGAGACCACATTCAAGTAGCAACTGTTTCCATGCCAAAGACCAAGGCCTAATCTGCATAAGGCTGAGACGTTCTTTTTAAAGTTTAGTTGAACTGGGAACACCATTAATATCTCAGGCATTATTTTATCTCACATACAGTTTGTATATCTAAGCTAAATTAAAAAACAATTAATTTTCAGCTCTGATTTACCTCTGCAAGTTCCTGAGCGCCCAGCACCTCCAGCTGGATCAGCCTCACCACTGGCCACGCCAGTCCCAAAGCCATCGCTGTTGCAACACAAGGTGAAGAGCCAGCAGGTAAACTCTTGGGAGACAGATAGAATTTCCAAATATAACTCCAGGAAATTTCCTATTATCAAGGACCTAACCATTTAATGAAGAACAGATGATTGATATTAATCATACTGAAGTAAACAGACGATGTTCTTGATTACAGTGTTATGCCTGTGCTGACTCAGGGCTTGCTAATGTGTTACGCTAAGATGTTCCTTTTGCTGTACTTTACACTTCACTCGTTGCCAGTAAAGCTCAGTTCCATTGAGTAATATCAGCATTTATGCTAGTAAAATTGATTTAAAATTAAATCCTGTGACACAAATAGACAAGGGCAAAAGTGTGAGAAGACAGAGGGCAAAACTTTGAACTCAGTATCCCGAAGGCGCTTCTGACTTCTACTCCTGTGCCTCCAAAGTAGGGATCTTGCGTAGGACAGCAAGGCTTCCTCATCAGGCTGTGTCCCCACGCCACCCAGGACATGTCTGCTACAACAACATAAACTCCCTCCCGTGCACACACTCTCGTCAGAGCCACACTCACTTTGGTACTCACCCATCAGTATGATGAGGTGGATATGTGCTGCAGAGTGAGCCAGGACCTAGCAGCATTTCTTGGTGCAGCAGCTTACAGGCTGGGGGTAGGGCTCTGCTCAGCCAACAAAACCAGTGGCTTTGAGTACCTTTAAACTGAGGAGTGAGCTAGGTCCAGGTGTCCTAGCTCAAGGGAGATCGGGAAAGGAAAGTGGCAGGCCTTTAAGAGAGGGAAGCAGCCTCCACTGCATTACAAGAGGGTGTTGTGTCTGTGGCTTTTGGATGCACACTGTGAGCCTCAGCATGCTTGGTACCCCACAGAACTTCAGCAGAGAAGCATCTAGTCCTGGATCCAATTCAAGCCCAAGCCCTGAAGCAGTGAGCTGCACCTTCCTGGGAAAGCATAAGAGCCCTAAGTGCCTGGAGAGCCCAAAGGCAGGGGGAGGCCCTCCAGGTTGGGAGAGTAGCTGAGCAGGGTCTTTGGGGATTGTTTTAATGGCCTTGGGCCTCCTATACATGTTGCAGATCCTGCTCAAGTTGAGCTAGTTCCTCCATCCATCTCATCATAAGTGGCTTGTCCAAAACAGAATAGGCAACCATTGCCTTGGCTGTTTGTGTGGTGCCCAGCACAGCCAGATAGTCTTGTCGTTTTGGGCTAACAAAACTTGCTATGGTTGAGCACTGCAAGAGGCATAAAACTTACCCATAGAGGCATCACGCAGTGACCCCCAACAGCACATTGAGGAGCTGAAAGCTAACTTATGCCTCTCTATCCAGCCCTAGAACAAGCAACGATGTCCCAGCAAGCCAAGGGGGAGAAACATTATCACCTCATACCAGAGCCCCATTCCAGTATCCTTACACCACTACAGACGACCCTTGCAGAAAACCGCTTCTGCAGTCTGGTGTGTAAAAAAAGACACTAATTTAGTTAACACTGTTGTATTTCTACTTTGACAGGAGGAGAAACAGGTCCAAAATATGGTAAAAACACCACCATCAACACTGCTTCTTCTGTGAGCAGGGAACTCACAGTGGATGACTCACTCAGTTCTTGTCAAACAAAACTTCATGCACAGAAATGCAGTACATCGTCATTTCTTGTTTCTCCAAGTGCAGGAAGGTTCCCATTTGCTTCATTATCAGATCGTATTGTTTGACTTTGATAATGTTCCTGGTTAAGTCAGTGGAATTTTTGTCTTTAAATGTGATGGAGCAGCTTTATATCCATTCCATACTTGTGCTCTTCATGAGAAGCTTGCTATGGCTCTTAGAGGATATTGTGCCTAGAGTATTGTGGCTGCTCTGCTTTTCAGTTTGTCAGTGTTATGCATCCATTTAGGTTTCAGTTTAGCTGTGTTTCAGACACTCATCCAAACCCACAGGCATCTGATAACTGAAAACACCTACAGAACTCAAAAGTTGCAATACCTTCTCGCAAAAATGAATCATGCGTTTGTCAAAGCTTGATTATTAGCCACTAACTTTTCACTTGGATGCAGAAACTTCTGAAGAACATACCATATCAACAAATTAATCTGGCAGTAGATTTTCAATAGCCATTAATGAAATGCTTCATAGACATGGCACTAAAAGAATGATGAACCATTCCTGGGGACAGTTATGAAAACATTCACCGTTAAGCAAGCACCCTTTAGCCAAGTCAGTTTTGAAACTAGATAGACTGCAGCTGTTTTTTAAAACAGCTCTGAAAAGAATACAAGCATATACATCTGCTGGTGTTAAACTGAAAAAATTTGGCACTGAAGAGCTGTTACGTACAATGTAAGGACTGTCAGACCCTGCAATATATCCCACGGCAAGAACTCTGTGCGATGTAAAGCAGGTTGTCAGACACAAGAAGCAATGCTAGGCTCTGGTTACAGCACACAGACTAGAAATTTGACGTGCTGCTCAGCAGAGATCTTGGGGAAAGTGGCTTGCTCAAGCTGCAACTTCTGCTGCAGAAATTAGGCTTTAGAAACGAGCTCTAGCCTATGCTCTAAACTAGCTCTATTAACCTATGCTGAAGGGTAAAGGGGCCTACAGTTCTCTGTTCCTGCTTTGCACTGACTGCTGGCTAAAGCCTCCGCAGCTCCTTCTGTAGGCAGGGTGGGTGGGAGCTGGCTCCAGGCCAACAAGCAGGATCAGCAAACTGGTAGGTCCTCCTGTGTGTCCTGCAGAGAGCTGGCAGTGTTGCCTTTCCCTCAAGGAAGGGATCCAGGAAGCAGATACGATTCAGCTGGCTACGATTTATTGAGTTGTACCTAAAACAGCTTGTGGCAAAGCTACGTTGTAACCTTTGGGTTGCTGATCAACTAAAGCACGCAAGAGACCTGAGCTCCCCCAGTGAGGGGAGGACAGTCTCTGCTTTCTACTGGCGTACTGCAGGCAGGAAGGACTCTGACAAAAATGGGGAACTCCTTAGCCTAATTTGACCCTCAGTGGCCCAAAGCAGGTCTGAATGCTCTGTCACTGCACCCAAAGGAGAGAGCTACCCTGCTGCTAGCTGGTCTGCAAGTGCCTGAACAGTCCCTACCCCTCGCTGGCTCCTCACCTAGTACACTTTGAAGCAATGTAGGAGACAGCCCCTGAGCTGCTCAGGCTGCAGACGTCCCCTCCAGCAGGTAGGTTGGCAGGCAGTCAGGCAGCAGAGGGATCTTGCTGGCTGGTGTGGAGGGAGCCAAGAGATGAGCATGGCCTCAGATAGGAACAGTGAGACTACAGCTGCAGGAGGGGACTAGGCTGCAGGTTTTCCAAGATGGGTGCCAGAAAAACCAGGTTTCCCTTGCTGATTCCTATGCTGCAGCTGCTCACCACCGTCAAGAAACCCTGCAGCATTTAATAATTTAGGCTTTTGAGTTCCCATATGGAGATGAGAGAGAAGAAAGGGAGTAGGGTCTTCTGAGGGTAGCCCAACTTTGTTCCAAGTTTACCAAAGCACATTTTGGGTCTAGCACACTATGTGGGGGACAGAACCTTGACCACAAAATGGCTAAAAACCCTTTGACAGATTTACAAAGGGAGTGGTCTGGGAAAGTTTTAGAAAATGATGCAACTTTCTCTGGGAACTGGAAAATACCAAAATACATGTCCAGTGTGTATTGAGTATGTTTTGTTGGTTGTGACTCACCAGCCACATAAAATTTCGTACCTTGAATCTTTCATGAAACGGGAGAAATAGAGAAAGTCATCAACAAAGACTTGTTTTTGGTGTATTTTTTTTTTCCTCCTGTCTTTTCCAGTTTTTCTGGTTTGGGTTCTGTACACAGAACTGTACTCAGATACTTTCCATGAAAATACTACAGCTTTTAGGGTAATGCTGGAAAGCAATGTTGCATCTTCCTGCAAAATCTGGGAGGTTTTTTGAGTGTTTGTTGGAAATGTTTTCATCAAAGGGGTTTGGGTTTGGGGGTTTTTTTTTGCACTGATACATGTACGTGCTTCTTAGCAGTATTCTAGTGGAAATGTTTGAATACTGCTTCCTGTGCTTACTTACCCAGAGCTGGGCATCTAAGGTTTTACACTCATATATCATCTTCACCACACAAGGTTTTGACTAATTAAGAGACATCTAACCAAGAAAGAAAAATCTTTTTAAAAAAATGTTGCCAACAGAAAAAAGGTCAAATGTTGAGAATGAAATTGTTCCTCTAAGAAATTTAGAAGAAATGTTAAATAATGAATATGTGAAGCAATTGCAATTTCAGGAAGTAAAATCAACTAGACTGCTAATTACAGTCACTTGGCTAATGGTAGTTAGGCTCTTCAAATGTGAGTTGGAAGCCATCTACTGCAATGTTTGAAGACCTTTTAGAGGAGTAAAGTTAGGACAGGGAAGTGCAGCTTTGTTTAGCTCTGTTTTCATTGTGCACAAACTTTAATTTGCTTCTGTATTTTTTTTTGTGATTGCTCTATTTGGGTAGTTTGTTCCTACTACATCCTGGGACTTTTTGTTTCCCATCAACAAATCTCTGGGCCCTATTGCACTTACATGCTACACTCTTCCATTAGCTCTAATGGAAGTCATTTGCTTTGGGAGGGCCTCATTGCATACACTAATTTTCATACAGTACTCTACAAGAAGCCAAGGAGGTAGTGGGCCCCAGCGAAATGTGCTCTGGGAAGCCAGCTCTGCCAAGCAAGCCTGTTAACAGGGTTTTGAACAAACCAGAGCCCTTGTAAGATCAACGGTTTGATTCACAGACATATATCCTACGCATATTCCTGCAAGTCATAGATTGCTATCTGTAGATCTTAACGCAGTAAGAAACAGCGCAGTCTGCCAGGCTATCATATGCAGAAGAGCTATCTCATGGGGTTGTGCTGCTCAGGCACCAGGAAATAGCAAGGAGCCCACCCCAAGCCAAGTGAGTTGGAACATGCCGATACTGCAAGTGCCAGACCTCTAACAGAGGGAAATTCTGGGGAAGCTGAGACTCTCCAACATAGTTTTCTTTCCCGTCCCAGTGTTATTTTCAGTCTTATCTGGCTCAGATTCAGTAACTGGTTTTCGTCCAGTTACTTCAACTGGGCCCAGGAGAACTTCACAGGTCTTCTTAGTTACTTTTAAGTAGGTCTCCTGTGAAGGTAATTCAGACCCAAAGCACCACAGGCACAACGCAGTGCGATTCCACCTCCTGCAAGAGCCCTACACCAGAGGAGCTGGACTGGGCAGGGGAGGAGGTGGCTGCCCATGCAAATATATTGGGTGTCAGCAAGCCCGTTCCCATCAGTGGGCTGAGGGAAAGGGCTGACGCTGCCTCAACTTTATCTCACTGATCAGCCAGTCCATGAGAGCAGTGGCCTGTGTGGGATTTACCAGCTCACAGAGCTGAGGAAAATCAGACTGTGCTTATCCAACTCATAAAACAAACAGAAGAAGTTTTCAGTAGTAGATGCCTTTTCTAAAATAGTGTTGAAGTATTAAATATTAAAAATTGTGAATATCTATACATGATAGTGCTAAAGACTACACAGTGATCACTAAAAATATCTGTCCAAGCTCAACTTCACCCAGGTCATGAAAAATCCATCCTGGTTTGTGATTTGTGCAGAACTGAAGCACACACCCCTCCCATTGTCCTGTGGTTTTGATGTAGGCATCTGTGTGTTCTCACCACACTACCTGTCACTAGTGCTCTCTTGCTGCCCTCCCCCCAGCCAAAAAAGAGGAGCCATGGTTTCTCTGTGGTCACATGGTATCACCAGTAAGGCCAGCAAAGTAGAAGTGACATTGTAATTTTCTTCTGTTGTTGTCATTGTCAAAAATATTAGCACCAAAATTGTGGCCACACTGAACTGCTCCTCATTTCTGATTTCTCTTCTCTGAGCAGATAAGAATGACCTAGGGCCTCTTAGTGTGTTTTACATCAAAGACTGATGAAGAGTCCTGACAGCCTTGATGTCAGTGCTGTAAATAAACCATTAATCACACTGCCATTCCAGGGAACAGCCTTTTCCCAGAGGGCATGAACCTTCTTCAGGTCACTAATATAAACCACATCTCCTCTAATCCGGTGGGGTGGTGGTAATGTCAGGGCTTTCAAGGTGGGCTGACTCTGTGTCAGAGGGATACTCCATTACTCTCATTTTAATGCATAGGTCATTGTTATGGTTCCAGTGGATTATAAATGGTCAATTAATGGAGAAGCAGTTACAGTGAATTAAATAAAGTGCATTGCAGTTGGAGTTACAGATAGAAGTGGAAAGAATAGAAGGTTCAGTGTCCTGTTAAAACTTTTGAAGCTTTTTTTTTTTTTAAAAAAACCCAAACTTTGAAGTCGAGTAATGCATTCAAACTTAATACAGAGGTGTATCAGAAACAACAGGGTCAGTGACCTGGCAAGCAACCAAAACAACATGTTTATAGTAGATATTGCAAAGCCTGATGCCATCAATACCAAAAATGTGTCTATTATTAAAAATAATCTGATCTAAAAATCAGATCAGATTAAAAGATCAGATGCCAGGCCCCTGCCTTGTCAGCAGTATTCTGTGTCATGAAACACTGTGGAAGCCTGTAACTGACTCTTCAGTAAGAGCATCAGTGGAAGTGATATATTTTTAAAATATATATATATAT
>NW_008610844.1:0-20682 GCF_000691845.1 Merops nubicus
ACCATCTCGTGATCACTGCAGCCAAGTTACAAACTGGACCTCGGTATTTCCAAAGTGAACACCCTGAACTAGTTTTTTGATATCAGAACTGTAAGATTGTGGAATAGCGTTGCAGTGGGAGTAGGGAGGGAAAGAATAGCCCAATAATTTTAGACAAACTTTGATTTATGATAAGGTTGATGCGTGTTTGTCTCTGCATTAAACAAACTAAATTGACCCGTTAGTGCCTTTTGTCCTTCTGTTCCAGTAAATGGATTACACTCATACCTACCTGTGTAAAAGTTTCTTTACAGGTAGGAGTCTCTGCTGCTCCAGAGTCTTCTAAAATGTGCCATTTATTTCATCTTGCAGCTACAGAATTACTGGCAGATGACCAATGTGTGATAAAACTGTTAAAGGGCTTATGCCTCAAGCATTTGGGCAAGATCTCAGAAGCAGAAGACCACTTTAATTACATCTATTTAAAGTAAGTTTTCATATCATACCTGGCATATAGGAGAGCTCTTGAATTTCTCTGTAACTATTTATTTCAAGTAAGAGGAGATGCAGCAAAAGATACAAATAGAAAGAAGTCTGCAGTAGCTTTAGTATTTCTTTCAATTGCTTTGATATCAAGGAATTGCAGTTTTAATTGCCAGTGCTATTAGCCATGTATGGAAGAAGAATTTCAAATCTACAGTTTTTATCAAGATATTTTCTCCTTTTTGGGGGGACTAAAAGTGCATAAATTTTTTGAGATGTTGCTTCCCATTTTTTGCCCCCTTCCTTTTACCAGTCATGAAGAAGCTGTACCCAAAAAGCAGTGTGCAGCCTGAAGAGGCAAGTGGCAGCATGATTATACTTGGAAGCTCTTTACATCTAGCAGTGAATTTTGTCAGTTCACATGGGTAGAGCTCAGAATACTGTCATCTTTTGTAATACTTCCCTGATAATAAAGACAATATTTTGTAATCCTGAGAAATAATAAGCTGTGTTGGATGGTTGTGCAAAATACACATTTATAGCCTGGAAAGATAGCTTTGGATAGAGAACGTGACAATTCTTGTAATGGAGATCGACTGCTTCTTCTGATCTTAACTAATCTGTTCCTTTGTGTTTGGAACTGTTAGGCGAGGGCGACAGTATATCATTTCAAGATCTTGAGGCTATTTCTTTTCCCATGTAGTGAGAAGAAGATAAAATATGACCATTATCTAATTCCAAATGCCTTGCTGGAGCTGGCAATACTCTATCTAGACCAGGATAGAAGAGAAGAAGCAGTAAAACTCCTGGAAAGAGCAAAGTAAGCAAGTGAAAAGCCTGTGCTGATACCTGATGGGTCGATATGGTATTTTACTGGTTAGTGGGAAGCATAAACATTTCATTAATATCATGAAAACTGTTTCTTTTTTCTCAATGGAAGCATGCATGCCTTAGTTTTGGTTTAGACCTTTCTAGTGGTGGACATCTGATCATTGCCTCTGATTTGCTCATCCATGCTGGTAAGAGAAAACAAAACATTTAAGATGTTAACAGGAAAGTCAAAGGCTTCTGTAAGAAATAATCCATGTATAACAAAATGGGATAATCCTTGTAGTCTATTTACTTATTCATAAAAGATGTATGAAATCAGATAAGAGCTCTTGTGTTATGGCTAAAATAGCATTACCCAAACTGATGGCTAACAGCACTGTTTTCTTGGTGAAATACATTTAAGGTAATGCTTCAGGGTGCATTTAGTATCTTTGTATCGTTACATCTGCATCTGAAAGGCAACTGAAACATCTGCTTTTACCATTTTGTGTGATTGATTTTTCTAGCATAGTAGGCTTATCAGGAATAGCTGGACTCGGTCATGCTCTTTATTATAAAATTTACAAAATTAGGTTTTTGTCTCTCTCCAAGCCTTTGTGCTTGTGAACCTGGTGCTCTGTAGGCTCATGGAGGATACTAAGAAGAAAAATTGCATTAGCAAAATGCAATGGAAAGTGTTTCAGTTCGTCTCACATTCCCCAAAGCATGCCTCTCCTCCTGTCCTCACTTCCTGTGTCCAAATCTCTCTTAAGAAGAGATCTAGAAAATAATGATTCAGAGCTTCTCATTCCATCTGGTGCTTGCCTTGTGCGCTGCTCAGGCATTGCCCCTTTCCCCTGACAGCTCAGAGTGGCTACAGTCGCAGGCACCCTTGAGGGAGGCTGTTTGGCTTAAGGAAGAGCACCAGCAGGCAGCAGCTCTAAAAAATTTGTTGTTACCTAGCGGCTGAAAAGCTAATGCTCAGACTTGTTAGGCTCAAAGAACACATGGGAACTGTACTGATACTCAACAAAAACCCCCCACAGACACAGCCCGCCCGGGTTTTAGTAATAAAACAATGAGAATGAGAAGTCCTTATGTTTCCACCTGTAGCTGTTGCACTGCATTAAAATGCTCAGGGTTTATAAGCTTCGAGCTAAAATTGCTGACTGTCTGTGCAGCCTCTAGAGGGAGAACATGTTAGCCATGGTGGGTTTCAGGACTGCAGAATTAAGTTTGCAATTGGCAGGAGCACAGACAAGCACTTGGCTTGTGCATGATGCTTGATTTGCTTGACCTAAATCCACATACTGCTGCTGGCTTGAATGGTTCAGCTCTGGGAGAAAGAGTGGAATGAGATGATAAACAGTCTTGGCTTGGGCATGCATGGAAATATTTCTATATTTGCTTGTATGACTAAGGTGTGAGTGAGTGCATCAGCCTACTGATGAGAAATACAGTATCTGCATGACAAAATCGACTTAATTTAAAGAAAAAAAAAAAAAAACAAAAAAACTCCAAAGAGTTTCAGATCTGCATGCAGCAGAATCCAGTCACCTCCTTTCCTCAGGCAGCCTCTTGGGTGTTGCATACATAAAATTACAAGGTAGTGTAGAATGGGTGTGGAATGCCTTGTTTTTCCAAAGAGACTGCCATGGCCATAGGGAGAGATACCCTGCTTCTGTGCTGCCTTTGAGTTGGGGATTTTTAACTGAAATACTTTTAAGGTACACAGGCTCTTTAATAGTTAATGTTCTGTTTCTGTAAAGATGACAAATATCTTTTAAAAGAAAACTAGTATGGTCTAATCCTCTTTGGTATCTGGAATCTGTATCCATCCTGCATGAGGTGTTGATGGCCCTAGGGGCAAATTTTCCTTTTTTTTTATATAAGCTTTTCTGTGAAAATACAGATTCTTTCAATGTTTCTGTAACTCTTAGAGCATGACATAGCTACTGGAGACCACAGGCAGATGACACTGCTGAGTCAGCCACTAGACGTTTTGGGGGGAAAGCCCTGTCAGTCTTTCACTGGGCTGGTGAATTGCTCCTCAGAAGCTGATGTGGAGTCTCGTGTGTGCCCATTTTCTCTTTCCAAGCTTCTAGGGCAGCAAATTGTCTGGCCTTATTTCCCATGATGAGTCTATCCTATTAAAAGTATTTTTTATTTTTTTTTTAAATCCTGAAAATGTTTGCATTCAAATTTATCATTTATACTTTGAGAGAAGGGGGGAAAAAAGATGAATTTCTGACTATAAACTAAGTGGATGTTGTAGATACTTAATATGGACTCAATATTCTGATGGAGTGGACCAGATTCAATTTCTTATTAAGCTATATTTTTCTGGTAATTGCCAAACAGTGGAACTACAAATCAAGAACAAAGAGCTGCATTGTTTGGCTAGGAACACATGCCTTGTATTTTAGAGTAGGCAACAAAGGAGCTTATGAAGAAAGGCTTTTTTGCTGTCTACAGTTGTTTTGCTTAGAACAATAATATAAAGATAAATTGAAAAATGTTTTTTAAATGTATATTCATCACAGTGGATCTGCTTTTGTTTTAGACAAAACTACAAGAATTACTCCATGGAAACAAGAACGCATTTCAGAATTCAGGCTGCCCTGCACCAAGCCAAATCCGCCCCAGAAAATGGAACGCACTGTGGAGCCTCGGCAGTGTCGTAACTTTTTCTTCTTTGATGTCCTGTTTGTTGCAAACTTTGGTACAGAAAATTGCTGACGCTTTAGAATTATTTTTCCTTCTCTTTCAAGTCAGTGAGAAGCCAAATCATTTAAAATTTTAAAGGTGATGCATAAAACGTTAATCTAGCATAATAAGATGGCACAAACCCTCTGAGATGAAACATAACCCTGAAAAACATCATTTTTCCACCAGTGGCTTTTGAAATACTTACATCTGTGTACTTTGTTTTTCAATCATGTGTGCCTTTTTCTTGCATTCATATTTACTAAGCAAGCTACCGCTTAAAGAGGAACAACTGAAAAAAACACAAAAAACAAAACTTGAAAGATTGATGGATTTAATCTCAGTTAGCTGTAAGTATTTGTTTGAATTCATACTGCTAGCAATTGAGAAGGAAGCATCACTTTTTACAAGTACCTGCTTAGTTGAAATAGTGTTGAGAAAATCTCCATGCAGAAGAAACACACAGGGAGGAGCTCTGAATCCTGGGCGTTTCTAGTTGCGCGTGGGAAGCTTCACTTTGCCAACTTTTACTAGTCGCATTCTTGCTTCTATAAGAAACTTGCTGGTGAAAAAAGAAGTCTCCCTTATGGAAGCATTTTGACTTTTTCTTTAATTTTGTTTCCATGTGAAGTCTGCTGCTTGTAGGAGCTGAATAATTTACCGAGGATTTGGGAGGGAGAAGGTGATGAGTGTAGAAAACTGCATCACTTCTTTGACAAGTTTAAAAGGGGAGGTCCTTAGGAAACTTTTTTCCATCAGAACGAACATGATCTGGAGTTTATATCGAATTTAAAGCACAAGCCCTTGAAGGTCACTTAAGAAACAACAATATTGCACTGTGAGCACAGCAATGCAGGAGTTACTGTGGCAGTTGGTTCCTTCTTGGGGGTTGGACTAGATGACCTTTAAAGGTCCCTTCCAACCTAAACTAGTCTGTGATTCTTAAAACAATTGTTCTTAGCTTTGCCTAACTGGAGATGTCCACTAAAGGCATCACATGGCAATGGTGTCTGTGTTAAGAAGTTGGGGTTGGAGCAGGTTCCTTTGTGAAAAGCAGAGCACTGCGCCAAAGGAGACACCCTTATCTTTTTGCTTTTTATTGACCTTGTGGAGGAATTTCTGTGTAAGGGGCTCTGAGAACAGAGCAGTGAGCTAGGTCTGCTTTCCAGTGCTGTCTGCCATAGGTAGACTTGCTGCTTTTCTGTGAAACTGGTAGTCTAGTGCAACACACATTTGACTCATATTTGCTATTCTCCAGGCTAGCTCCATGTCTGTATGCCTGTGGGGTCTTGGGGCACACTTCTACCTCCCTTTTGAAAGAGCTTCTTCCCCATGACCCATTCTGATACGTGGAGATAGGAGGTCTTCTGACAGCCCTTTTTCTCCAGTGGAGATGTTCGTCAGTTAGATTCATATCTCTGTGCCTCACTGAACATTCTTTCTAAAGTGGTTGTTCCCAGCAGAAGAGAAATTTGACAGTTTATCACTCTGCTTTTACCTCCTCTAAGGAAACAACATTGTTTTATAATTGTAAATTAATATGCAAGGAGACAGAACCACCTGTTCCCCAACACACAGAACTTGCCTTGTATTAACAATAGACACCCTTCAAGTGTCTATTTAAGTTAAAAGAAGTTAAAAAAAAAAAAGTTTAAAACAAGTTAAAAATCACAGGTGAAGAATGCATTTTCTAAAGTGACTTTCTCAGAAAAATTCAGTTCAGATAAATTTCTCAATTCAGATAAAACTCAGTATAAACAGTTATGCTATTTACATATTGCACACCAAAACTTAAGTGTAAAAATTCAGTCATTGTTTGTATTGAATAAAAGATTCTTGTTCTATTTCACGCATATAATGCCTCTTCTTCTAGTCACGTCCTTCCCAAATATTTTGACAGTCTTAGCATCTTTTAAGCAAGCAACACCATGAAAATTAGCATATATTGTACTTTGCAGAAAATGAACAATCCTCCTGACTGTAGAAGCCACTAAAGGCCACTGAAATGCTCTTTGAAATTTCACCCACAACCGAGTTTCTCCTGATCTTGGATTGCACAAAGGAGATCCTGTGCAATGCACCCTCAGTGTCCCGATTCTTTGCAGCAGTGAAAATCCCCAAGATTGTCATGGTCAGCTTTGGTGGAGCACAGGCACCAGTCATACCATGGACCTGATCTCCTGCTTCAGCTGAGGTTTTCGTAGTTAGCTGTGGTCAAGTAGCCTGTGCTTTCCACGCTGACTTTTTAGCTCCCAACCAATAGGACTCCCCTTCCTGATGGAACAACAACGTTCTGCAGGCTGTAATATTTGGAACTCGCTAAGGGGAAGGAGCACCTTGCTTACTGAAGGATGAATGGAAGGTCTGGTGCATTATCACTCCATATGTTTTTCATTGTGCTACATTTTGAATTGAACACCATTACTCTTTGTTCCTCAACGTTCTTCATTTTTATGCTCTTCCCTGGCAGGGATCAAAAACTCAGTGGTGGCAGTCTGGGCTGGAGGCTCTATACTGGGATTGTTTTTCCATTGCTTCTCCTGAAGCTGCTGCATTGTGCCTGAAGCAGCTCTCCAGAGTGGTGAATTGCTTCATCAGTCTGGAGTCCCAAGTACAATAAATTAGGGAAAGTACGTTTGGTGTGAGTTCTCCACCAGATGAGAGCAGATACTGCAATGGAATCTCAAATCATGGAGTTTGAGCGTGGCCTCAGATTCAGGAAACATTAAGTAGTATTTCAGATGGATGTAGTCACCACTTCATTTGCAGAAGGAGCACTTCCTTCTGCTTTCAAACGTTGCGTTGTCTAACACTAGAGAAACACACTCTGTCTGTTAGGCTTTAGTCAGCAGTTGCTGATACCACCTCTTCTCAGTCCTCAGCAAAGCCAGAGAAATTAACCAAAGGCAAATTACTAACTCATGTAGCAGAAAATAGTTTTCTGCAGTTGGTAGGACCTTTGTCATGAAACTTACAGCGAAAAAGAAACACTGTTTGTATTTTTTTTTTTATGAGCACAGATAAGTGGTTTCCTGCCAGTAGCTGATGAGGGGGGTAGAAATTCATACTCAAGTTGCCTGGATGTCTGCAGAAGTTGTAGTGCTGCTCCGGTGCTGTTGCTGTCATCTGAAAGGGGTAGTGGCCAGAAAGGGAAAAGCAGGAATATGAGCATCACTTTGTTATTAGATCTGGTATGTGGAACCAATGTATGTATGGCCTCGTTAAACGGCAGGGAGGATGTGGGCTGAAAAGCCAGCAGCTTATACTGAGGTCTAATGAGGGGTAATGCCATCAACACCTCGCTCCTACAAATAGCACAACAGAGAACCCCTTGGATGGAGAACAGTGTGATCAGGTGCAGCTTCAGCCCAGGTCTTCTGGATGATCAGAAGAGATTTGGATGAAGTCACAAACATGATACAACTGCTGCTATTTGGAAATACCCACTTGTGATTGCACAACTTAAACCAGGAGCATAGGACCGTGCTTGGATTTATTCCCTCCCAAGGGTTTACATACAACACTAAGCCGCCCCTTCCACCTGCGAGATGCATTTCTTTGCTTTCTCCAGCATACAAACACAGCAGCAAGGCAAATGTGCATGAAATGACCAAAACGACGCCCTCCACACAGTTCCCCTCTGGGAGGAAGAGAAGATAAAGAGGTGAGTCATGTTGTTTATTGCTGTACAGGAAAATGGTTAATGGTTGGAAACGTCACCGATGAATGAGATCAGAAAACCTGAACAAACGAGAAATGAACTTGCTTCTTTGCTCCTTAGGTTCTGCAGATACCTTTCTGTGACGGATTATAGGCAAAGTATGTATTGGCAAGTATTTTAATTGAATGATTTGTCATCATAAAATATTTTTTTAATGATGCTATCTAAGTTGGCTTCAGATGTTTCAAAAGAATTTAAAACAAAACAAAACAAAACAAACCACTTTCATTTAAAAACATGCCCAGTCAATCCTTGTCTCCAAGACTTACGAAGAACAGAGCTAATACCTGCATTGCACTGTGGTAAAACTGGTGTTTGCTCCAAATTCAAAGATGTTTTTGTAGGACTGGGCTGTGTTCCATTATATTGTGGTCTTTTTTAAATCTTTGGACCTATTTTTACTGCTGGCTAAACATAGGCAAAATGCTTATTTAGAATTGTGCATTGCATTGAATTCTACTTGCTTTCTCTCTCCTTGCTTGTTTTATGGAAAGAGTACAAAACAGTGGTCGCAACCCCCACCCATGTGCACTCTTGATGGGCTGCTTCAATTCAAACAAGAAAAAAAAAAATCAAAAAAATATTTGCAACAACAGTTTCAGGTCTGTGGCTGAAAGGCAGCGTAGCAGCACGGTGAGAAAGAAGAGAACTAGAAGATGAAATATTCTGGACCATTTCCATCTCATGCTGTGCTTTTCTGCTGCAGCACACAGGGTGTGGAGGTAAGGACCCAATTCTTCAGTGCTGGACCTATAGAGGATGTTTGTCTGCAATGCTGGAGCCACAGCCTAGTGGTGAGAGCATCATAAGTCCTAGGTGACTGGCTTGTGAACGTGGTGCTTTTCCTGATGTTTTGGTAAAGCTGGTACTGTGAGATGCCTGAAGACTGCTTCTGCTGCTCTGTCCAAAGATGCAGAATAGGAATGTCATCTCCAGCAGTTAGCAGGATTCAGTAAATCATCCCAGGGAGCTGAAGCAATGTTGTTTAACTCCAGAAGATGCAATATATGGATCATGTGCAGTGTCATCTTTATTTGAGTATGGTAGCCAATGCTGTGGTCATCACAGGGTGTTGGACAACTGCAAAGTTTTTTTAGAAGCAACCAGCAGGGACAGTTACAGTTTTGGTAATTCAGTCATAAAATCCCAAGTTGGAAGGGACCTCAAGTATCATCTGGTCCAACTTTTCTTGGCAAAAGCCCAGCCTAGACAAGATGGCCCAGCTGAATCTTTAAGTGTCCAATGCTGGAGACTCCACCACTTCCCTGCGGAGATTATTCCAATGGCTAATTGTTCTCAGTGGGAAAAATCTGCTTTGGTTTTCATTCTTAGGGCTTGTGGATACCTGGGTCCTGGCTGAGGTTTCTGTTCTGTGATGCTGGGCTCATCGCTGATGCACACAATGCTTGGGATCTCCAAGGAACAGCAGGAAGCTCCTGTGTAGTTGCCTTTGCTATGTGCCTGTGGAAAGTGTGTGATCTATCACACATGCATACACATATATAAAAATGGATATAGAGATAATACACAAAAGTCTGTATTTGTGCTTGCATTCACCAGTAGCAGGCTCTGTAGGCAAAGCTTTTTGAAGAGTTATCAGAACTATTTGAACTATTAAATTCAGTACTAAAAAAAGTGAGTTTTTTTTTTTTTTTTTAAAAAAAAAAAGAAAGCTTTTAACACTTTTTCCAGTAATGGCTGAGAAGGTTAAAGGCCTTTGCTAATAGTTTGCTGTGGGATCATAATGGAAATGGAGTGTGCAGTATATAGCCTTCTACAAGGAGAAATCCCAAACCAACCAGGCAGTCTGGCAATAGCCCCTTCAGTGACCTCACCAAAATGCAGTTTGGAGAGTTCAAGGGCATCAGTTTTTACTCCAGGACAGCAGAGCTCTGCCTCAATGCGACAGGGCCTGGGACAGCTCCATCCTGCTCAGGAAAACAGTTCTGGAGCGATTCCTCTTTTTTTCCCCCTTGAATTTTTGCCTTGTCTCCCTCAATCTTTTTACCCATTGTGAATGCTTGATTAGACAGGCAGCTACCACTGATGTAGCAGAAGGGCAGGAGAAAGATGCCAAGAAGGTGGAAGCGTGTCTGTCTGTCTGCAGTGAGAGCCCTGGCAAAAGTACCTCTAGTGAGCAGAAGCAGGGTCTGTTGTGCCCAGGAAAAATGCATGGTGTGGACAGCCAGGCTGCACGTAGTCTGTGCACTGAATTGAACAGTCGCTGCTGTGTGCAGAGTTGTTGCTGAAATGTCTCATTTAAAATACAGCTGAATAACTTTCCAGGGGCTGGTGCTTCAAAGGATAGGTTTATGTAGTTATTGCTGTTTGTTTTCCAGCTGGGAGGACCAGGGAAGGTATGGGGGCTTTTTGTTGTGCTGCTGGGAACGTGGACAGGCTTTTTCCACAAATATTTCTTTCCTTACAGATTCCTCGCGGCAGCTTTTACTTAGCTAAGTGTCAGCTCAGAGTGGATACTGTAATAAATCAGTTGCTGGTGTGCAAATATAGTTATTTGTCCTGCTTAACTCAAAAAGATGCTTTTGCAGAGTATGTTTACACTGTGCTTTTTTATCAAAAGGCATTAACTCTGCCATTTCACATCAAGAATGCCAAAGCCCCGAACACTTATCCCAGAACAGGTTTAAATGCAAGATAATTTGCAAAGGATGGTTAGCATAAACTGTATTCTTCAAAGTTAAATGCTTTTTAAAAGTTAATCCTTGAAGCTAGTTTTTATTCAGAGTATTAAGAAGGGTTCTCTTGAACACATTTTATTCATGTTTTTTTACAGGTTATCAGCTAGTATGTATTTTTTTAAAAAAAAACACAGCGTCTATATTAAACTGTATTTGTAATCAACTAGCATCCACTTTGTTTCAAAGTCCATTTTAATCCAGGATTTAACTGATCAGAGGTCTTGTATCTTTGGGTTCAGCCATCTTGTTATTTATCTGACAGTCCGCCTCAAGAATTTTCATCTTTACCACAATTGCACAAGGACAGGAAATGTCAAAGGCTTGAAACTGTGGCAACTTACTTAAGTTCAGGTATTTCATAACCCCTTAGCCTAGAAAAATACGTGTCTACCACTGCAAAGAGAGCACTGTCAGCTTTCCAAACACGTAGTTGTTTAGCCCAGGGAGGCTGCACGACAGTATGAACTTGGGTTGTTAAAGCTCTTCTACAACAACTAGCTCCTCACAATGGTTTCTGGGCTTTTTGTTATATAGAAATTTTATGATTCTCTCCCAGACTGACATAACACATGGGCAACAAGTAATAAGGATTATCATCCTTAAATGTAAAATGATTAATTGTAGTAGCATGCAAGAATTTTTAAGCATAAATGTCAAATTTTTATAAAATTTTGAGTATTTGTTACTTGTCACTGCATCCCTCTTGCCTCAGACTGTGGGAATTTTTTTCTTCTGTTTTAGGAGACAGATTCCATTTCCCACTATAGTCTGCAGCTGTAACCCAACGCCTTCTCTACTGAACACGAGCTGGGATGTTTTCTTCATATTCTACAGTCCCTACAAAGTACTTTAAAGCAACATTTCTTGATGTTGATGCACCTACAAACTTGGTTACATACAGACAGTAGCTCAGAGTTGTGTTGTGTGGCTGTTTTTTTTTTTTGTCCTTCAAATTGCTTTGCAGACATTTTACTATGGGCCTATCCACCCTGAAATACAGAGCCTTGGTGTGACAAGGGCTATGGTGGAACAGGCCCTGATGAAGAAGAGCCAGCCCTGCCTCTGGTTAGGAAGCAGCTGTGCTGTCAAATATGTCTGAAGTGTAAATAATTTATTAGACCCCTCTGAGACAGGAGGCAAATATTATCTTGACCTTTCAGACAGTGGTTTCACAACCGTAGCTAAAATTCAGGTTACACATTATTTTGCATTAAATTCAGATCAATCATTTTTTTCAATTAGAGATCATCCAGAACAGCATTGCACCTAAACACTTGAAAAATAATTTGATTTATTTGTTGTATTTACACATTTGTCTTGAAGCTGAAATTTGAACTTTTTGGAATGTTCTTGTATAATCAATTCTAGTTTTAGCCCTTCACACCTTTTTGCTATTTAACAAGTATTTTAATAAAAGTAATTTTTTTTTCCCTTAGCCCGGTAAGTATATCAGTGTTAAAAGTTCAACTATACAAAGTGCCTAGAAAAGCAATCAGCTCAGTAACAGTCACTTCATATTTCTTTCATATCTTTCTTAATCATATCATGTAATAAATAAAGACTAATACCACCATGAAAACACTGGTTTTTGCAAATTGTTCATTTGCCAGTTTTAACAAGATAAAGAGAAGAAATGAATACTTAATGTAGACATTGTTTTACCAAAAAAAAAAACAAACCCACACAAAAAAAGAAACCAAACTCCCAAAACAGACAAAAAAAGAGGACACAAAGGAACACACGTGGAATGATGAAAAGGAACAGTGATATTGCACAACTTCAGGTCTTTCTTCCTAGATTTTGATCCATGTAATTAGGTATGCATGAATTCAGCAAAAATTGTGTCCAGATAAATGTAGCAGTCTGAATCTAGAACTGTTGACTGCTTTCCGTTCCTTTGGACTGGGCTACTTGGAGTTCTTCTCTGAGAGCATTTTGCAGTCAGCTGCAGAAATAAATCAATCAACACATTGATTTTACAGTTTGCTGACCAACCCTTCAAAAATTATCCATGACATGCACAACTCTTACATATTGTAAACAGGCTAAGTCTTCAATGTACTTGGGTCTTTAAAACAAGTTGTTTTATCAAGTACTCAAACTATATATGAACAAGAATCCAGAACGTTCCCCGATTTGTTCTGGTTAACTTACGATCGTGCCTCGTTTTGCCAGACCAGGACTTCTCAATGTATCAGCGTTGTGTTGAGTGCATAAAAGTCACAGTGGGGTACACTGGGAGGGCGGGGGGAAAAAAACTCGCTAAGGGGATAAAGGGTCTTTAAAGCTACACTCTTTGCTAGACCATCTCTTAACAAGCACATGCTGTTTGCTACAGGAATTAGCTACTCCTGTCATTCTGGCCCAAGCAGTACTGGTTTCCCCCTCGACTGCTAGTGTGCCAGCCTGTGTTGCCATAAACTTTGCATTTACCTGCAGAACAAAAGATATTTTTCTCATCTCTGATTTCCTATCTGTTTGGTGGACTGTTGTGTCAGCCAGCAGGGCTTAACAGATACATTTAATACAGGAGACTGAGATACAGTATGTTTATTCTTAACTTCTGATAACCTAACAACTACAAGACCGAGAGATGCAGTATCCATTTGCTATGATCCAAGACAACCATTTTTAGGGAGAAGAAAGTAGAATAAGTGATCAACACTAATACTACAGTAGTTCCAAGTTTGGGTTTGGGTTTTTTTTTTCACTTATGGCAGCTTAACTTATTTATTGTCCATCTGGCTCACTTTTAACCTGATGAAGTTAAAGGTGACATACTCAAGTTTAAGGACTGTTGTTTCATCAAACCGAAGCAAGTTGTAAAAAACATGAAACCATAATTTCACTGTAGGATTATGTTTCATATCTTCATATCCCACATCACTTGTAGAAAAGGGATAATGCATCTCAGTTTGCTTACAAGCTAGGAGATCAATTTGAAGTCTGCATATTCCTAACTGCAAACAAAATATAGCACTTTTAACAGGTTATAAATAAACTGGTTTTCAAGCATAGAGCCAGCCCAACAATAACAATACACTATTAAAAAGACCTAAGGCAATGAATTCCATCTCCAATGGAAAAAAAAAAAAAGAAAAATAAAAAGAACTGTGCAAACAAGCTTAAAACTATTTCTTTGTGCCAGTGTTATAAAATGTAGATTTCAATAAAGCCTTGACCCCAAATGCTGGGACTTGTGAAAAGAATCAGAACAAAACTGGTTACTTTATTTAAGAAGAAAATACTCGTATCTTGCTGCTAATAAAATTGGATACACGCAGTTTAAACATTTACAGTTGCTGTAACACCTTACACAATTTCTATATATGGGTGTAAGAACAAACATTAAAAGACAATGGTGGGTCAAGGCTTTACATTAAAAATAACAACCTACTTTTCTATAGTCTCTAAAATACTATGTGTTTTTTTCCAATATTTGCAGCCATTCAGGAATATTTTTTTCATTCATTTATTAGGAAATGTATACTTTGTGCATGATCTTAATTCCTAATTCCTGGCTCTTTGGGCTGAATGACAAAAGGATCAAACCCATTGAAGTGGATGGTCTCCTTGACGGTTCAGCGGAGAAACCCTGGCTCAGTTAGTCTCGTACGACGAAAGCAGTGCTGCATCCACTGGCTCCATGCAGGATGGACAGGTAAAGGATCTCATCAACCAGTCATCTATACAGTCCAGGTGGTAAATGTGCATGCATGGCAGAAATCGGATAGGGTCCCCATAAACAAAGTCCATCATACAAATGACACATCTGGGGGGGTGGAGTAAAAAGAAAAAAAAAAAAAAAAAAAAAAAGATTTAAGCCGCTGTTACCACACTGGAAATTTAAAGTAGTGTAATATTCTGCATATTACTTTAAACTGCATAGGTTTGAGTCAAGCTTTTAGTACTTGTAGATTACTGCGAGGAGTTCTCAGCTCTGACAGTGCCAGCTCCACCAAGCACTAGATGTTTTTGGCATTTCCTTTGTAGTTGATATGCCCATGGTTACAATGTTAGCAAGGGCAGGAAGCCTTCTGCTGGCATGACAGGACAGATCAGCAGAGCGCACAAAAGGAGAAGTGGTAAAAGGGAGCTAGAAAGTGATGTGAGATTAGTTCCTCATGAAGAGGGGATAAAGGGAAAAAACACCTGTAAGGGCATGAAAGAGCCTTCTGCATGGTAATTTTTTTTTCAGAAAGCCACATTAAACTACAGGCCCTGAAAATAAGCCATACCCAGGAGGACAAGATACGTTTCCCAAGGCAGTGTCATAATCCAGCACAACAGCCAGATGAGTTCAGTTAGGTTTCTGTGACTTACTCTCTGATCTTCTTCTCGGAGCCGTCTCTCCCAGGATCATAGACTCCCTTAGGTAGATGCTGAATAAGGCCTATCCTCTGCGCTATCCTGATCTGTTCCTCCTCTGTCAGTTGCGTTGCTAGCCGAGTCTGGCTAGGGGTTGGGTGATAAACAGGAACAGGGACCTGCTCCTAAAATGAAATATTGCCATTAAAAAACCCACAAAGGCTTTCCTAGCATTTCCTAGCACAATACAAACAGCGTATTTAACTCTTCCTCTTACTCCTACACACATTTGTAGGATCTCCCACTCCTATTTTGCCATTTTGGGACTGTAATTATATTGAGAATAGGATGAAGAATTGAGGCCAGTATCTTGAGCAAGGAGCTGCTTGTGGTTGTTCTCTGCAAAAGCTTTTTATCTGCAGGAATTGTTTGTGCAGGAAGTAAGTACACGTACAACAAAGTCCCCATGACAGCAGCCAAATGAACCTTGGGGGAAGCTGGCGAACTGCTAAGGTACTGAACTGAATAGCAGAAAGGCTGAAGGACTGCTCTCTGTATCTGCAACAAAAAAAAAAAACAGTTGTTTTGGTTTCTTTGTTGTTTTGGGTTTGTTTGCAAAGAATTCTTCCTAAATGTAAAAAAAAAAAAAAAAAACAAAGATGAGGACAATGCCTTTTCTTTTAGAGTTTTAGAGAGGAGTGGTTTGTTGGATCTCTGATTGTCGTTACCAACACCCAAACCCTGGAATCGCTGCAACTCAACCTCTACCGCTGAGGGTCATGGAGACACTGACTCCACTATGGAGGATGCCGCAAATGGCGTTTATTGCCTCGCTGCGACTGCTTATCTCTGCCAAGCCCCGCCCACAGCGCCCCTCGTGGGCGGCCTGAGCTTCCCGTTACATCGCCAGATCTTCCCAACGCCCATCCCTGCCTAGGGCGGGCTCTGCTCACCACAACATCTGATAACTAAAACTTAAGTAAACTGTTGTGGGCCACACAAGCTCCGATCCAGCACCATAGACTTAATTATTGTGTATTTAAAAAAAATGTCACCCAGACAATAAAAAGAATAGCTTAAGTAAGTACTCCAAGTTTTACAGTTGTCCTTGTAAAATCATATATGATTTTATGTACAACAGCTAGGATCTCAAGTAACAACAGAACTAGAGGGAATGGGGCAAAGCTGGAAGTGGGCAGATTCAGGCTGGATGTGAGGAAGAAGTTCTTCACCATGAGAGTGGTGAGACCCTGGAATGGGTTGCCCAGGGAGGTGGTTGAGGCCCCATCCCTGGGGGTCTTTAAGGCCAGGCTGGATGAGGCTCTGGGCAGCCTGATCTAGTGGGAGGTGTCCCTGCTCATGGCAGAGGGGTTGGAACTGGGGGATCCTTGTGGTCCCTTCCAACCCTGACAGATTCTGATCTGTTTTGGCAGAGGACTTTGGAGCCCTGGTGGCTCGGTGGTTGGACTTGATGATCTTGTAGGTCCCTTCCAACCTAAAGGATTCTATGATTTTAACAGTTCTACATCTGAAGTACCAATTTTCCAAACACAAAGGCGGCACCGTTTGGGCATTATGCAGTCCTTCCTCTGCCAAGTTCTCAGAAGCTTCTTTTGAATATTAACCAATTCTAGCTCAGGTATTTTCACTAACATTTATATTAACATGCTGCTTTTTTACTTGCTCTTAAAACACTTTTTCGGCTGTAAATACCAGTTTTGAACAGGAGATACTATTAGAGCAGTATTGGCCAGGGGCCATCTATGTGCAGGACAGGGCTCCCAGAAGGCTGGGGATGCCCAGCAGCAGAAGTCCTTGCTTAGAAGAAATGCTAATGGAAAACAGGAGTCTGCCTGGCAGTTCATCTTTGAACACAAGTTCCTAGTGCTTGAAATTCAGCTGTGGGGTAAAATTCAGTCTTCTCTTAATTTAGCTACACTAGAATTTCCCCTCCTGACTTCCTAGCAGAACTCCGAGGAATTACGAGAAGGTTCAGAAGGCACAATGCCAGCGGTTCTGCCAGTGTGATTCATTTCCAGACTGCTCCAAACCCTATTTCACAGAATCACAGATTTCTTATGGATCAGCTGCCTTGTAATGACTGGAATTATCGGAAATATTCCCTAATAGTCTTTTGGACAAGGAGAAGCACCAGCTGAAGTTAGGGATGACCCGGCGAATACAACAGTATCCGTGAAGTGGCTCTGCAGCCTTCTGTGCCAGCCAAGTAAAGTATTTTTTTCCCCTCCCCAGTGCTGCAGACCCTCTGTGCTGAACATCCCAGTTAAAGGGAGAGCCCAGTCCTGGTTTTATGTTTCAAGAATTTAACACCACAAACTATCACTAAAGTTTTTCCAAGGCTGTGCTGTACTTCTTTGGTCAGACTATTAAATCAATAGCAGAAGACATTCCTGATAGCTCCTTTGTTATAAAAAAAGAGGAGCACACACGGCACAGGCTGGTGATAATAAGGGCACAAGGAGGGGGGTAGTTAATACAGTTCTGCTCAGCAAAACCATGACTGCAACTGATAATGCAGAAATACAAGAAGAGGTAAAAATCAGACAGAGGAGAAATGATCCAAGAAATTCTCAAAATGTCTGAAAGTAACAGTGTCAACTGACAGCAAATGCCTACAGCAGAAGAACAGCAAACTGATCATCTCAGGCAAGTTATGAAGCAAAAAGAAGCTACAATTAAGTAAGAGTCTGTTGTGAGTTAAAACTATCCCCTTTGGACAACTCTGAAACGAGAAATGTCACTCTGTCCAACTGATGACTGCTTTGGTTAAGTTTTGGACAGTAAATTAACCCAACTTTTAAGCCTATAATCAACGAAACAAGAACAAAACCTCATTCCCTGGTTCTAGTCTTCTACAGGCACTTGCTGCAAGCGACCATGGAGGGACTACGTACTTGGAGAAACGATTCCTGCATTACTGCAGTGCCCCTCTCCTGTGGGTCTCATCTCCTTCCTGAAGAAGAGGGGCTAGGTGGACCCCCCAGACCCCTTTTCCCATGCCAAACACAAAATGCTTTCCCAACTGCCAGCGCTGTACGGAAACATTCCTCCTTCTGGCATCCTGTCTCAGGTTCCCTCCCCACAGAGCCACAAGCCTGCGCTACATGTCTGACATAACCACTTAAGGCAGGAATTTATAGTTGCCAGCTGTGGGCTTATAGAGTTTCACATTCTAGACCAAAATCTCTCATCAGATGAGTTACTCTGGGTAGAAATGGTGCTGTCTTTCACCACGACATCTTCATGCTTGTGAATGTAAAAAATTGGGGTTGGTGTGGCTGCCAAGCTGTTGTGGAAAATGCATAAACGGTGCTACTGTAAATAAGGAGCGTCCCCTCCTTGGCTGAGATCCAGTGCTCCTACTTAACAGGCTGGCTGGTGGCACTTCAGTCTCTCCTCCTGGTGACTATTAAAGGGCTGCCCAAACCGAGCGAGCAGCCCACTGGGTACAAGCACGCCAGTGAACGGGAGCACGCAGCCATACGCAGTGCGGAGAGTCAATTACAGGGTACGCTGACAATCACCTTTCCAAAGCAGTCCTCTCCCCTCCAACAGACAGAAAGGTTTGATTGTACCTGTACGACTCCAAAAATATTTAAACCTTTTTATCCATGAGAACAGGACACACCAGATTTTCCTGACTTGGATCATTGAAGTGATATTTGGTATCTCCAGAGGGGTACAAGTAAAAGGCAGAGAAGACTGCATGAAGTCTAGACCTCAACTAGACCCTGACCACCACCCATCAGTGAAACTGGGCTCCTTCAGCCCCCCACAGCCCTGCTGGCACCCACCCAGCCCCATCCCACCAGCAGCTGCATCCTCTGCTTTTTCCTCTACCACATCTCTGAAGCATTTTTGGAAGTCAAGCTCATCCAACAGCAATTCCAAGCCACCTGTAAGGACAGAGTGCAGCACTGCCTGGGCACTTTGATCACCCCTCTGCAAACCTTATCCAGTTTTAATGGCTACTTCTAATCAACCCACAATAAGGAAAGATCCCTCTCTCCCCAAAGTGGATAGTCATAGGTAACAACGTGCGGATTCAAGACTTCAGTCAACTTTTATTTGTAGCTAGAGGCCCCCTGACATGTGTACTTTTTATATATATATGATTATATTACTCAACTAATTATTACTTTACTCCAAAGACAAGCATGAATTTATTGCTCTAGGGTGTCACTTTTCCCTTATCTAACATGCAAAATGTTTTTGCAGGCAAAATTACAAAATACTGAACTTCTAGCCAAAGTCTGTTATTTATCATTTGATAAAGATGTCAGGCATTTTCAAATGAAGATGGTATTTCATGTGAACTCTATTCCTCCAATGCAAAAAAAAAAAAAATAAAAAAAATAAAAAAGGCCAAGACAAATAATCAAGCCCACATATTAGAGTCAGGGAATGAAATAAAAATCACTTGCTGGCACTTAATTTGCTTTAATCAATTACCTTTTTCCCCATATGAATTTAGTAATGATGAAACATCTCAGATGGCTGTAGTCCTGACTTAAGTATTTTTCTCCTTCACAAAGTAGGTGGTGTCAATTCAAGTTTCCCTGGCTTCCTGTGCATAGAAATAATTTTTGTTCCTAATGTTTATTCAGCCCTTAACTAACAGCATTAATTTAGACTCAAGGACTACAGCAGGGTTTGTGTCTCCATCTCACCCTGGCTCCTCCTCCTTTCAGGGCAGACTTGGGGGCAATACATACATATACAGAGGGGGGGGGGAGGCATCTATAAATCTGGATTTTTCACTTCTAATGAAAATAAACATTTTCACACGTGGCCTAAGAGGCCCAGACACCATTTCTGCCTGCAGTTTCCCACGCATGCTTTCTCGACAAGGAAAAGAAGGTTTCATCCAGCACGATTTTTAACTTGAAGTCTCCTCATCAATGCAATTTACCTTGGTTACTTATGCTGCTGTAAATGTGCTTTTCTCTTGTTTTACAGCACTTTCATCATGTTTTCACAAGTGCAATGAATTTGTAATACTCTGAAAACAGGTCAGTGGTAGATCAGAAACTCTTAATCCCTGGATAAAGATTATTTTAAGATCCCTCTACACCACATATCCAGCAGTATGTTATCAGGGGTTTTGTTTGTTTGTTGTTTTTAATAATTGCACCAACACACACAAATTATCTTTTCAGGAAGGTCAAAGGTGAGGTGAATAATTCATAACATGTAATAGTTCCAGAGGTTCAAGCTTCCCTACTGTCCCTGAGAGCCTCTCTGTAGCCACCAGCTTTCCACTATTGACTGCTTTGCTCTGTTTGCATCTTTAAATTTTCTTCCTTATCTAATCCAATGCTCTTGACATGACTCACCCTGGAACATTTGTTTGCATTTTAACACCAGATCAACAGTACATCTGTTAATTCAGTATAACAAAGGAGAAAAACACCTTCCCAGCTATGTTTATCCCAAGTTTCTTTTACATTTTTTTAATACCAGTAGGTGCAATGCTTACGCTCCTTCTGGTCACCACCTAATTAATTAATGCAAATAGTACAGCTCCATTTGAATTTCCCCAGCTGTTCTCATAGCTCTTTTTTGAAATCCCTTCAATATCCCCACTGAATGTCATGAAATTTCCTCGCTACTTTATTACTCCTCGGGAACTCACTGGGATGACGGTCCAGGGGCCTCTTCTGTGAATGCCATTCTGCTGCAAGTGAAAAGCCTCAAACTCCTTCTGTATGTGAATACACATTCTGAAATAATATCCTCCCCCAAGACATATTAATGTAAAACCACTCGCCATTATAATGTACATTATATGACAACTACAGTGTATCTTAATAATCTTTAGAATATTATGAGCAGCCTGCCAACTATAAAAACCTTTTTGTGCCATACAGAAGAGAACAGTTAATTGATAAAGCTGAACAGCAGCTGCTGTAAAACATGATGTAATGAAATCATTACCCAATCTTCTACATTCAT
>NW_008610844.1:20713-41979 GCF_000691845.1 Merops nubicus
GTCAGTAAAAGTAACTGTGAGAGCTGAACACTAGAAAGTTTTCAAGAGAGAAATGCCCTGCTCCCACCTCTCCCATTTGCAGGGGACAGCTGGGACGCAGCCAGATCCCACAACCACATGCACCAGAGGAACCTTTCTGGCACCAGCTGGAACATAAAGCAAGCGTTTATCTAGCAGACCCTGTTCACTTAACAGTAATAGCATCAGAAAAGAGATTAAATGTTAAATTAACACCATATTAGGCAAAACTGTAATCGATCCTTTACCAAATTTTCAAGTGTACCAAAGACTGATTCCCTTTGTGCAAAGTGCAAAGATCCAAGTAGCTCTCTCCCCAGAAAATAGTAATACATTTCAAAACAGATTAACTGCACCACTCTACTAAATACATGCTCAGCTCTGTAAGAACATTCCCAGTCCTTCCATTTCTCAGGATTCCCACAAGGAATTTTCCTTCCTAAGGAGACTAAACACACTATTTGAGTTTTGAATGTGTGTTTGATGCGTCTGGAACTTCAGGGCAAATACATGAATACTTCATTTTTAGGATTTATTAAGGGATTGTTCTGCTACCACTGCTTGCTGGAGAAGGCTTACTTTAACTATCTGTGACTATTTTCAGCAAAACCACTTTACTTTGTTGTTTGATATATTCCTTGATAAGTTTGACAGCACCGAAGGACCAAAAAAAACCAAACCCATAATACAGAAAATTGCACATCTCAGTTCTTCCTTTACAGTTTTACTAGTATCACAGCTATAATTTGGATATTAAATAGAGAATTTTCATGCAGAATAAACATATGTACTAGCATCTTACTAGTCCATAGCGAGTAGGAGAGCAACACTGCAAAACCCAGCAAGGGCCACCCCAGTCCTGGGTTGTGGTCAGGTTTGTACACACGTGCCACCAGGATGTTCTTAAGGGAAAATCAGTGAGAATTCTGGTGTTGTAGCAATTGGGCATTGGAGATATGGCCTGTAATTAATGTCACAGCACACTAAGGCAACAGTCTGCAACACAGGAGAGGAACCTGCAGAGTCTGCACAGTGTTCCTCCAGCTCATAACACCAGTGAAGAAGCAACACCCAGTTTGAGTCAGACGTCTATCACTGCAGAGGGAGGTGGTTTTTTGGTGAAAGCCATGGTGGTTACACAGTGATGGCAGAGCCCTCTTTAAAAAACTAAAACTTTACTAAAACTGTAAAGTCACCCTTTGCATTTTTCACCACCATTCCATTGAATCTATAGAGAAATAAGTGTATCTGAAGAGTTAGAAAAGACAAGTAACCTTGAAAGAAACTAAGTCCTGGCTGCCAACTCTTAAAATGCCACCTGTCCCCGGAGTTCAGCTTTGCTATTGGAAATAGGGCAGGGGCAGAGAGAGAGGAGGGCAAACTACATGCAACCTGCCTGCTGCTGTCCGAGATAGTGACAAAGGCTATTGCAGAAAGGGACTTTGTTTTCAAGCTTCTTACCTGTGCTGTCACACAGACGCCAAAAGGCCACCTACTCCCCAGATGAAGACTCAACGCTGCCCTTTTCAGCTTGGCTGGAGCAAACCCAGCCTTGCATGGCAGATGGAAACCACCCGCTGCTCTGTAGAGCCACCTGCTCTGAAATTTGATTAACCATCAATGCAAACCTAAATACAAAGCAAGATTATCAAGAAGAGGTTGTAGGGGAAAAGCAGTAATTAAAAAGCAGTAATTAATCCCGGGAAGCACAATCTCCTGACACAACCAGACCGTTTTTTAATGTTTCCAGACTGCACAGCAGGTTTCTTCAACTCAAGGGCCATATCCTTGGGTATGGTTCCACTCACTGAATTACTGTTCACCAGGTTTGTGTCTGTTTTAGCTGTCTTTGTTCCTTTCTCCAGTGATCCCATCAAACATTAGAGTGTGAATTTTTTCAGAGAAGTGGATCTTGTATACACCAACACATCCCAGACCATCACATTGCTCACCAGAGAACTAACCCCATGTCTCCAGACAGCCCCATAGACAGCACCAGGCCACAACTTCTGAGAGATAACAAAGACCTCTTATTACAGCTCCTAGTATGTTTATTGTAAGATTTTTTTTTTTATACACACAGATGGAAAAGATCCATAAACAATTTACAAAACTTCATGCTCTTCTGTGAAGTTGCTGCAATGAAGCAAAGCCTAGAAAGAACAGTTGCCCCTAAACATTAAACTAAGGACTCAGGCACAAAAAGCAGCCTCTTGAGACTTGTACACTTGAGGACTACAGAGCAAAGCAGCTGGGTGAGGACAAAACCAAGCAGAAGGGGCCAGCAGTTATTTCTGCAGCTGGTGGTGGAAAAACAGCATGTGTATGCAGATCATCTCACCCCATAAGCAAACCACATCTGCGTTACTGGTACATGCTCTCTCCTGCTTACACCAAGCAGTTATCTTTGCAGAAACCCCTTCTTACGCCTGGCAAGCACGGGCAGTTATTACAGTGCTACAGCTAGGTTAAAAACAGCATTTATGGTTCAAGCAAGACAGTTGCTGGAGAAATGAGGAGCAGATTTAACAACAAATTTAAAAAATGAAGTTTTGGGAAGAAAATAAAATGGTCCTGTAGAGGAAGAAGCTGAAAACCAACCAACCCCTCAGACTGTCTCCTCTGCTGAAAGGTACAGAGTGAGCCTGCTGTGCCTCCTTCACTTACTGCTGTGGAACTGCTTGCTAGCAGGAAGCAAAATTAAGAAAGAGTACCCCAAACAAATTAATCTGGTTAACACGTTCTTCAGAGGCTGCATGAGAGACAAAGGAAGCAGCTAGGAGGAAACCACCCAAACCAAGCACTCAAAGGCTTTCACTCACCTCAGGGTACAGCAGACAAAAAAGCTTAAGCTTGGCTCAAATCTACCACCCTGTAACCACCCTTCAGGTGGGCAGCTCACCAAGAGTAAGACGCAGAGCACATTATACCCCTCAACTGCCCACTGAGCCCACGCAGCCCCTCCTCACCTCCTGGTGCCATCTCAGGGAATCTGGGGGTGAGGGTACGGCTGACTCCAGCTGCTCTCTGCCCCACGGGTCCTGCCGCTTCCCTCCTGCTGGCTCTGCAGACACTGCTCTGGCTCTTGACCTCACAAACAGCGAACAGGCCATGAGCACTGACCATGCGGTCGCTAAAGCCCCTGAAGAACAGGCAGCCAAGAGGAAAATGGAGGAATGCCCCCGTCGGGACTTCAGCCAATTGTGAAATCCTGACTCCAAAGACTTAAAAATAGTGGGAGTGTTAAAATGTATCTTTTGGCAAGAATTAGGCCAGCTTGAAAGCAATTCTAGGAACAAAACAGTCCTTCTGAGTACTTCAGGAACGTTGCAAAATTACGGAAGTTGGCCCCAATTAGCTGAACACAGGAGCAATCCATCAGAAGAGGACTGCTGAAGTATAAACACAGGCTGTACTTCTGTGGGTAAATAGAAGATGTGTGTGTATATATATACACGCACATATATATTTAGATGTGCTACTTTGAACGAGTAAGAGCATCATGCCATATAGCAGAGAAATATGACACGTAACTAGAGATGTATTTTAGAAGAAGTATATAGCAAGTAGGACATCAAAGAATTACCGAAATCAAGTGACAAACGGTCTCATCCCTAGGCTAAGCATAAGGTGTTATTTTGGTGTTACTGTTCAGTGACAGGGCAGGGGTGGGCATCTGCCTCAGGCTATCCAGAACATCCAAACCCGTCCCATCAAATACAAGTCCTCAGAGACCAAGTGCCTAAGACAGGACTTAGGTAGACCCAACAGCCAGAGTTGGAACATCACTCCAGTGTATGGCCTTCTGGGAGGTGTCAATTTGATTTCAGATAAGAGGTAATAGAGATAATGAAAACAGGGAGATCAACAACAGCTATCTCAGATCATCTACCCAATGTAGATTATCTTACCCTATGCAACCACACAAAATACTACAGTTGTAAGCAAGCATCAGAAAAAGAGGTTTGAAAGAGAACATGATAGGATTTTTTCTAGAGATGCAGCCCATTACCCAACCCAAATACACAAAAGAGGCTTCTGCTAAACCTTGACAGACACCTTCCCCTTGACCAGGGAGCAGGCAAAGAATGGTCACTGAGGCAGAGCACCAGTGCCAGGAAGGTGGGCTAGCAATAGGCTCCCCCAGCAAAATAAGCCAAGCAGAAACCTGGGGTCTTCCATGGGGCCTCGCAGCAAATGGGGACTCAGCCAAGCAGGACTCTCACACAGTGCAAACCTTTGCCAAACCACAGAGAAAGGAGAGAAAACAGATTGCTCTACTGAGGATAAATGACTTGGGCAGGGGAAGCGGTAACAGTCTGTGTCCTGTTGTAGAAGAGCTTCAAAAAGCAGATGGGGCTGGGTCTGCATAACCACAACGCAAGGAAACCTGAAGCAGAGACACTGCTGGCAGAGGGCACCTGATTTGAGATTGGGTCATCGCAGCAGCCCATGCCCGCAGGGTTGATTTCAAAGCTCAGGAAGCTGTATTACATTTCACTTCATCCCCACTTGGTACTCCATTTGAAAGACTTTTGTTGCCTTTTTAACAAAGCCATTCTCACCAATGAACCCTTGCTCGAGCAGGAAGCTGCCGCACCTTGGCAGTTTGATGGGACACTCAGATCCACATGTCTTTATTTTCTAAACGGCATCTGAGTTTCTAACACCAAACTGATGTCCCCAAGATCCTGAGATGTGCCTTGAAGCCTCAGCCTAGGCAGTGCAGCAAGGGACTGGGCTGTGCGGAGGCAGCCAAGAGGCTTCCTGAGACCAATTAAAGGATCTAATCAATGCTGAATTTTGCAACAGCATAACCACAGCTTTTTTTTTAAGCATGTTTCTGCATTAGCCTGCTAGAAAGCAACAGACAGGTGAAGCCTCCCATACGATAAAGGACCACACAGTATGAGTACCAGTGCAGCTGTCCTGGTTGTCACTTATGGTGGCATGCCAGCTTGGCAAGGACATCCCCACTGTCCACCCAACCAACAGCTTCTCGCTGCCGCCAGATCCTGGGCCACCAATGGGAGGATTTCTGTGATCTCTTCCACATTTTGAAGCTGGAAATGGGGTTTGAATGCAGGGGTGCTAGCAGCACCCTGAACTGCTGGGCAGCACACATGAGATTTCGGCACAGCAAAGGGTGCTACATTGTGCAGACATGGTCACCTCTCCCAGGCTTGCTGCCATCTCCCACTTTGGTGAGCATGAACACAGCAAAAACACAATTTGTGTGTTTAAGTGTCATTTCATAATGCCATTAATTATTTCAACACAGCAGCTGTAAACAGCTAGAAGCACCGATTCAGGCTATCAGCTCATCTCAGCTGGTCATTCATTAATCTTAAAGGTATGTCTCAGACATTAAACTACCATTACTAAAAGTCTGATGTTTTTTCTGAAGTAGTGCTCTATCTAAACTAGCAAGGAACAACTGTATGAATCCTAAGGCACACTAAAGAAGCTCCACATTTCGATGCAGTATTAGCAGTGAACACGAGGGCAACGTTTCTATTTTTTCCAGTGGAGTCTTGGCTCGCAAGCAGTGACTCTGCGTTTTTAGCTCACAGGGCACAAATCCAAGTGTGATCTCATGCAACTGTCAAACCTCTCCTAACAGAAAAAGTGCTTGTGCCAAGAACAGGTAGAAAAATCATAAATAGCTCTCTCAGGAATTGGTTATACAAGCAAAATATTTCCAGACATGTTTTTTGTACTTCCAAGTTTTGAATGCATAGAGGCAGTTCAGTGAGCACTTGGTCATTTTGCTGAGGTGTCACCAGAAAACGCACATTCATTTTACTGCTGTGCATGAAGCACAGAGCCAGCTGCTGCTGCAAGCAGGACAAGCAACAAACCTTCAGCTTCACTGACGAGTAAGGTACAACATCCGTCACTAGCTGTATAAGCAACCACCTGTCTAATCAGCAGTTTCAGTTCACGTATTTGTATTCTTTTAAATACCCTTCTTTGACCTTGCCTGTGCTGGTTTCACACCAAAGCTACTTGTGTTCACTTCAGCACAAGTGTTTTCAGAGTAGGTGGTTAGAAGGAGGAACCGAAGTAGGTCCAAGGCTCTGCAAGGGCAAGGCGAAGAGATGGGGAGCACAGAGGCCAGCCCAGCTTCTGCAGCCCCTGTGGCATCCATCTCACCTTGCTCAGCCCTGATGGATGAAGAGTAACCTCCATTTCTTCAGGCCATTCCCCTCATACCCGCTTTCATGGAAGGTGGCAAGAGCTTTGTTTACACTGAAATGTGCTTTCCCAAGGAAAACGATGTTTCCACAATGGATTCATGCTGCTGACTGCAAGGTCTACAAATGTCCCCAACTACTATCCCAGTAGCACACACAGGAAGGATTTCAAACACTACCAGGGACACGGCACTTGAGCACCTACTTAAGTACTTGCCCTGAATTGAGGCTCAGGCTGTTAGAAAAATCTCAGAAGAACAGAAAACTGTTTGAGGGGAGAGACATGAAAACAGAGAGGTCATTTTCCAGAATATGGACTGACTGGTTGGAAGACAAAGCCCCATTTCACCCCAGCACACCCGTATGACAGCAGCTGCACAGCCTGGAGATCTCCAACCTCAGCTCACTGGTACACGAGGAAGGATCTCTCACATTGTGTGCAGTACACCAGAAACCCCAAAGGCCTGATACAGTGATAGATAGATCGATGCAGTCGAGAAGATTACATGGGAATACAAAGGTTATCTGCACAAATTTAAAAGCATTAGGTTCCCAAGAACATGATCTATGACTTTCAAACACTCTGGATGAGACACAAGGGTACAAGGAAACTGCTCGGGTCCTGCACCAATGTGTATCTCTACCACAGGTGAGCTATGCGCTATTTTCAGTGCCCCTCAGAGTCAGAAATTAAAGCCCAATGTCATGAGCTTCATGCTACTGACACTCTTGCAAAATTTATAAAGATATAAAGAAATACTTCTACTTACATTCTTCCGCATTATGTTTAGGGTGGACTAACCATGTCCTGCCACAACCCACATGGATCACTAAAATAAGTTTTGCTGATTTATACACAGGTAGACAAATTGTAGTCAGGATAAAACACCAGACTGGGGTAACCCTGAGCTTTGAGGCAGTAAATCTGGAGGTATTCAGCATCTTATTGTGTTAAAAAAAAAAAAAATACAGCTACAGCAAAACAGCTATCAGAAAAACCCTGGGAGGTTTTTAGGTTGAATTTATGACATTTAGTCTAGAAGACACCTTGTTACCTTGGGAGTCATTCAGGTGTAATGACAGAGGCAACTGTAATAGCTAGATAGATAGCACAAAAAAAAGATAAAAAGAAGCTTCTTGTTTGGAATTTAACTCCATGAGCAGAAATATCATCACTCAATTATTACAGACGTATTTTAGTCATCTTTCTAGGCTTTCTGGCTCACCATACGGTCCCTGGAAGGACCCCCCTCAAATGCATCTCAGAGACAAGGGGTGCTGTGGAGCAGCCTGGGAAGCAGAGGGCAGCCAGTGCTGCTCCTCCAAGTCCAAGGACCTACAGGATCAAACTCATTTTGTCTCCTTAAACACCACTGCAGTTAACTGAAGTCAGGGACGGTGCTTCCCTGGGGACACTAAAAAAAGCTGCTCAGTAACCTCTGAACCAAACAGGGAAGGCAACAGATTCTGAATTCCTGTCTTTATTTGGGATAACTCCTTTCTTATAGGCACATCTCCACTGCACTAAAGACACGAATAGAAATTACTGCAGCAAACCATTTTTTGTTCTTTTATTCGTTGTTCTGAAACAGAGAGCAGAAACAGAAATAAACAAATCGTTTTGGGATATGGGCAGCTCTAGATGCTTCCTTGGGGGCAGAGAAGGGCTGGGCATGGCTTTCTCCATGAACTTTGGCAAAATCAAGTCTGATGTTTGTCAAACGGAACCTGCTGAAAGCCATACAGTAAGTACCCTACAGAGCAATTTCAGACTGGCAGATCAGGTTAAAGAAAATTGCTCTGCTAAAGCTCTGTACAGAAATTAGCCTTGAAATAACAGGCCTGGTCCTAATTTTTTTATTTTTTTTTTTTTAGAATCTCTTCATATAACTCTGCATTCCTAGTGAGGTCTTCATCATGCTATGGAATATTTTATGCAAATAAGAAGGTAATGGCTAGCAGCACATAAGAAAGTGCTTACCCCTTGGACTTCTGAGCTGATATTCTGCAGATGTAAATGAAAAATTGTCTGTGACTTCCATTATAAGTCACCGTGACAAAATTCACAGCAAGATGCTGAACAGTCAGTCAATGATCCCTCAACCACTTAAAAAATGCACTGCTTTAATTATTTTGGGTTGGTTGGTTCAGTTTCACATATTATAGACAAGACAGATTTTGTTTTTCAGGAAAATCAAGTTGCTTGAATACCAAATATCATATCTACTAATAAACAAAATAAAAATAGAAGCATTAGCCTAGAAAAACAAAAGCTGAAGGGATACAGGACTGATCTCTAAATAAATCAGAAGAGTAAACATCAGAAAAACAACTAAAGATCTGTTCAGTACAAGAATAACAGATGCAATTTTGCCATAAATAATCTAGAATTGTGACCTGGCTTCTTGAGCCTGAGTTCTTGCTTAATCAAAAGAGGCTCCCTGTAGGAGTAGTAAAGGCAAAGCATGACCAGCAAAAATCATCTTACCCACAGAAAATAATTTCATTGAGTCCAAGTATAACTATCCATCTATCCCCTTGTTCACAGACACCAGAAAAGAGTCAAATTCACACAATTGTTAATATGCAATTTCCAGCACTGGACTGAACAGGGGCTGTTACCCAAATTAGTATAATCCACGCTGCAGTGTGACAACTAGCAATAATGCTTGTCATATTTAACTCAAAGCTAATTTAAATAAAATACAGAAGATACTGCTCACTGAATCTAAGCCTTGTCTTGCTGAAGCTGTTATAAATGTCTGTACACACTCACGTCCACCTGGAAGTTAACGACACTAAGAAAACAAAGATTTAAAAGTGAGAAAATAAGTTTTTGGATAAAAATAATTTTTCATTAACAATCCCAGTTTGATCCCTGCTGTGGCAAGCAGGACATAATGTCACCAAGTGTACATGGGATTACTGCACCATCTTGATACAGAGGCACATTATTGCTGGACCATGGAAATCATTCTGTGTCTAGGATTTAAAGAAAAAAAAAAAAAAAAAGAATCTTACTTCAGTTTGATGTGTTTCTTAAGTCTTTTTAGGGAGAAAGAGCAATAGATATTGGTCTATTTTAAATAGTTATATTCTGTCCAGCTGAAATCTGTCACTGTACTCAAACTGAAACCTAGCCAGCATATCTTGTGAAATAAAGTAAGGAATACTTACTGGCAGCAAGCAGCCTCATATAGAAAACTGTTTCTACAGCTCTGCAGTGCCCCACAGCCCCTACAGCTTGCTGGGCCATTTGCTTCCCAGTGACCATCAGGGAGGGGTGTCCCTCACTGCCCCAGCATCCCCATCTCCTGTGGCTTTTGGGCTTTTATTTTTAACCAAGACAAAAATTAAGCCTGACCCAACCTAGTTCCTAAAATCCAACAAAGCTGTGAGGATGACATTTACTGCCTGTGTTCAGTGATACTGGTTCTGGATTCAGAAAACTAACCAGAAAGATGCCAAGAAAGAGGGTTTGAGCTATGTAGGAGCATGGTGTTACCAAAGAAATGAGTTTGGAATGCTGCATAAGTGACCACGTGAAGAAGTGGCAAGATTTGCTTCTCAAGTTTATTTCCTGAAACAGTGTGGTTTTTTCCCTTGATTTCCCTAAAGTAAGGCTGGCTTCAATAGAAAACTAGTGGTGTCTCCTGAGGGACAACAAAGGATAATAAGGAGTCACAACATATAAAACATGAGGTGGCCAGCTTAGCTTCTGCTATTGCATGTTTGTATTAATTTCTTAATTCTAAACATTTTAGACAACGGGGAGGCTGTTTTACTAAAAGCCACATATACTGGCAGTCCTCACATACATCTGCACAGAGGTAATCAAACTCCTAACAGCAGTGACAAAGCTTGCCAAGTTATGTTCAGACTTTGGAAGCCATCCATGGAGTCATAACTGGAAGGCTTCTGTGAGGAAAGAGGCAAAGCATCACCCCACAATGCAGATGAATGATGTGACTGTAGTCAGCTGCGTCCCAGGGGGTATCACCATCTACTGTGCAACATGAACAGGCTGCAAAAGTCTGCACCCATTCCTGTACTTACCAGATATACTCGTCAACTGTTAGGTAACATTAATGAAGCTTCTTGGAAAACGAAAGTAGTGAGGAAAAGCACCCAAGCATCTTTAGTGGCAGTTCTGGTAGACAGGTTTATAGTCTTTTATTATGTTTTGTTGTTTGTTTTAAAAACAAAACAAAAAACACAACACATGCAGAAAGATCACATTTAAGAAAAACAGAGTTAAGGCTCTGCCCACATCAGAGATTTGTCCTAAAGCAGCAAAATCCCTCCAGCTGGTATCACCACCCCACTGAAGTTAGAAATGGCACCTTTGGACTGTATTTCATGTACAGACCATTCCCAAATGCACTCGCCGCCCAAAACAACATCAGATATTCATTCTGCGTGCACTCTGGTATGCGGTTAAGTCTGAGTATATCCTTAATTGCAACATGGAGAAGCCAAAACTCCTGAAATACTTGGTGGTAATAGCATACATCTCATACCTGACACCTCTGGACCTTTCCAGAGATGTCACAAAGGAAAATGCAATACACAGATGACAAAGAATGCAGAAGAATACAGATAAATCAAATCTCCACCAGGAAGACAGTTCAGTTCACTAATCTGACAGGAGGAAAATAAGAGCAAGAGAGCCCATTACAGACACTTGATGGGTATGAGCTGACTGTCTGAGGGATCAGATAAGCACCAAAGCCACCACTAAGCAACTGCAGAGCACACAGCTGCAAGTGGGAAACAGGAGGGAAAAACAAAGCAATCCCTTTTGGCAGCAGCAGATGGTTAGGTCAGACCTCCCTGCACCAGAAACATGGGTGCACACAACACCCATCACGAGGCGTGCCACATTTTCGCCTGGTCTCTGTTGTGGTCCACTGAGCAGAGAGCCCCCGAGCCTCTCCTCTGGCCTCAGCTCTGTTCGCTCCCGAGCAGCGTCTGTCGAAGCTGTTATTTCTAAGTGCTGAAGTAGAATCCCGCCTCAAATCCAGCTTCCCTGTGTGCCAGGATGTACACACCCCAAACACAGGAGCAGCAATAGGTTCCATCAGCACGCGGGAAGGCCCCAGGAGAGGAGTATGTGGTGTCATTAGGCAGAAGCACTTTCTTTAGGGCCACGGGAAGTGCCCTTCTCTCCCCACAAAGGCTGCAGGAGCCCAGATAGCTCACGCTGCTGATGTACTGACTCAGGTAGCTCCCCTGTATATTCAAAAAAAAAAAAAAAAAAGAAAAAAAAGCATCCTATGCTGACAAAGGGATGGACAAGTTTCCCTCAGCCTACACTACTCTGCATTGACTCATTACCCTGAGGAGGAAACATTTGTCTGATCCCTCAACACCAACAGTCTGTTGGGTAGCATCTGTTGCATAGCTGTTACTACCATTGTCCCGGTCGTTGCTTTCCGATAAAATACCGCTGCACTAGCAGCGCTGCTTGGAGCAACCTCTATCTGCACGAGCCGACCAGAGGGAGGAACATCTTGACCCCAGGATGTCATGTTCAGAGTCCACTGCAGAAATTCCTGCCAGCATGAAAGCGTGTTCCAATTCACTCATTAACCAAGAGATAATTGGTCACTACTCAACCACAGCATACTGAAGAGACACAGAGACATGAAGTTCTGTATGCTGCAGCTAGTACTTTAGAAGTCTGGCCTTCACCATGGTGGAATCCAGTGGCATGTGCCTAAGATGTATTTAATAGTCCTCCCCAAAACCAGGAAGGATAAAACACCCTCCTTTGCTACCTCAGACTAGAACTACAGCTCTTTTCTCCACAGTTTATCAGCTCAGAGTAGGTGACAGCTACATAAAGACACTTCAGGACAAGCTATATATAGGGTGAAGTGAACTTCTCCCCAGGAAACTCTAGATCTAGGTCATCTTGCTTCTTCTGGGAGGTCGAAAAAAACACAGGTTACTCACTGAACAAGAATACAGTTTATACAGGAAAACAAAGATTACTTGGAGCATGAAATTTTGTGGGGATAGTATATTTTCTTTCCTACAGGACTTTTAGAAATGGAACTAGTAAGTCATTATACATTGTGGCTATGAATAACTATCTACTGTAAATCAAGAAACCCACTATATTTACGAAAGGAATGAGCATTCTTTGATAAACTTACTTTCAGTAGTTTAGCCACTTAGCAAAATAAATACAACTTCCATTCTTATAAACTCCAGAGTTTGAATTTAGACATAAAACTGCTCGTGCACCTCATTTTTGGTTCTTACAGATGACTGGCTGGAAGGATTACACACAATGACTTAGTCATATTCCATAAGCTAAACTGAAGATATGTGGTTACAACTGCCATACGAATCATAACACCTAAACAGAAAACAACCACAAGAAACCCCCAAACAACAGAAACTGGCAATGGAAATTAAGCGAGTACCACTGCAGAGTACAAAGTCTACAGTTGTTAATGTTAACTCCAGTGTCTTAACAAAATCTGAATTTAGGCATTCGTTTGCTGATCTGAGCCTCTTCTCTAGTTTCTACTGAACACAGCACTTAACTGCCTTCTGCTAAGCAACTCTACAGACCAAACCAGTTTAGCAGTTTGGTACGTCTGTAGTCGAGCAATGTTTGCACCTCTTTGCTCAAAACCTGAGAGCAATTGCTTCTCTTTCTGAACTTTAAATAAAATCTACTTATTCATGTAAAACACTGTCTCAATCCATACTACAAAATTACACCATGTCTGAAATACAGATTTCAACAACCGTGTTAACAAAACACTGATTAATGTTCAGTGCACAGAACAAACTCTGTATCTGAGTTTAATTACAATGATGAATAAAAGTCAGACACAGGCATCAACCCTGAGTAGTCATGCATTATACTATCCCATGGATACTGAAATAATGCAGTCTGATGCACTTTGATCTCTTAGATAAGTCTGCGACAGCTCTGAAACAGAAAGGACAAGAGCAGGCAGCCTCATCCAATTCTGCAACGCTCGCACACTGAGTCATCAGAGATTTGTATCCCCTGCTACCAAAATGCATATTATGGCAATAAAGTCAGATAAATATCCCTCCATTTCCCTCTGGCCAGAGCTTTGATACAAACCATCTCTACAAAACTACAGCCCAAGTATATATAGCTAGATAATAGATTGATTTCTGCCTTATATTCCAGCCTGATTTTTTTTTTTTTTAAAGCAGTTTTGCTATGACAAAGATTAGAAACTGGCAGTATCTAGTGAAGTTAATGGTTTGAATTGTGGCTGTAGCATAGCAGATTCCTTGCTTTTGTCCAAACCATCACTTACTGAATGAATTTTACTTAATTAATATTTACTTACTGAATTTTTGCTTACCAATGGACATTCATGTGGCTTCATTAAGTTTTCTTACTCATAAACCAGGCATTTCCTTGATGCTTCTAGGACCTCTCTTAGCAGTCCAAACTCTAATGGCACAGGGACTGACTACAAATCCCAAGCTCTGCAAAACTTGGCACTGTCAGCCAGATGAGATGGGTCTTTGAGGATGAGGCTGTCCCCACATGAGCATTTGGCCTTGGAGTTCAGCGAACGACAGAAACGGACTGCTTCTAAACCGTGCCTCTAGAAATACAAATTGCTCCACGTGGGGAAAAAGCAGAGAAGAGGACACAGAGTCCTCTCCGGTATAAAAAAAAATACAATCAAGGGAAACAGGTTTCAGTATTGCAGGGATAATAGTCTGCACACGCATCACTGCGTGCTGGGGCTAAGGGAGGAACTGAATTTCCTGAGTCACAGTTTCTCTCATTCCTCCCACAGTTTCAGCACTCCCCCAGGCACCTCAAGTCTACATCATCCCTAAACCCAACCAGCGGCTAAAAGCAGAGGCAGGAGGAGAAGGCTCCGAGAGCAGCCCAGGCTCCGACGGGCCGGCGCACGTGCGCGTCCTGGTGGCTCAGCAGAAATGCCTGATGCCATCAGCCAGCTGGTTGTGATTTGGCTGACACAAGCCTGCCTGAAAGGACGGTTCTTTTATCTCCTCCTTCAGTTGCTGCACGCATCTGCCGCTTGTCCGGGTTGCTGCGCGTGGACCGTGGCCCAGCGGCTCTCACGCCACTGGCGTGCTGACTTTCCTCTTCACTGATGAGAAACAGAGCGGCCGGCGGATTCCTGTGAAGGACTGGTAAATAAACCGCTCTGTAACCGTTTGGTCTCTTGGACATTGTTTCATTAGTTCACAGGAAAGACACAGTTGATTCGCTTTAGTCCGTTCCACAGATCATTATCTCTTCAAAACATAAACCCAGTTTATTTTCCGTGATTCAGAAACCGAAGTCCAGATGTTCAGCCAGCAAGAGCTGCTGATCACAGAAATGAGCCAGTGCTGCATACAGGAAGCGCAAGAGCTTCCCAAACACACGGTGGTCCTACATTTTGGGGAGGGCAGGACTGCTTGTTTGGGTTGGCTTGCCTGAAGGATTGCACAATCTCCCAGCGTAACCAAGATGCATTATCCTGATTAGGCAAGATTTCTTATTACCATCGCCATGGCCTCTTCCTTCCTACCAATCAAGCATCTGGAATGCAGGCTGCAAAATAAACGCTGAACTATCAGATTCCAAACCAGATTTTAGATTTATCTAATGCCTTAAGCAGCTACTCTGATAAAGCTCCCTCTCTACAGCAGGAGACTCATCATAAAGTCCTGCAGAGGTTCCTTTTATAATGGAGGAATATTATTTTATTAAAATCAAATTAGCATGGAACGCTTTACAAACATTAAATTACTAAGCATGCCTGCACTAAAGATAAACTTTATTACTGCTTTACTCCTCATGTTACAGCAAGGAAAATACAGCACAGACCAGTTAAGTGATCTGCTAGAAGTTACAAACTGAACAGAAGGCTGAACTAAGAAAGACAATACTTTACTAGGGCTGCTAGAGTGATTTTTTTTTTAAGAGGACTTTGTTTCGTTTGGTTCTGGGAGTGGGTCTTTTGGGAGTTGAAGTCCACAGTTCAGTTTTACCCAGCAAAAAGCTACATCTGACTCAAGCTCTGCTGGGACAGGTTGCTGCTGTAGCTGCCCCACAAGACGCTGGACTAGCAACAAGAAAGATAGTGTCTTCTACAAAAACCCATCCTACCTTCAGGAAGCGAGGCACGTCTTCACTTCTAGACCTTCACAATGTCGTAGCAAATTCTTCTTGCAATGTAAATCAAGACTGAAGCTTGCTTTGCCTTTTAGACTCAAAAGAACAGCAATTCTTGAGCTTTTTCCCCCCTGAAGAGGTTTCATTTTAACTGAGCCATGACATGCCTAAAACCCTGCTCATTTTTTAATTTTTTGGTCTCTTAGGAACTGTTTCATTAGCTCACAGAAAAGTCAGGGCTGATTTGCTTTAGTCTATTCCACAGTCCATTACCTCTTCAAAATATAAATACGTTTCTCTTTGTGAGCCTATGGGGAGGCAATAACAAGGACAAGCTCAAAGATTGGAAGACACAAGCCTGACACACAAAAATGGTGTTATTTTCAGTTTCTTGACCTTCCATTCTGCAACCAGTTTGACTGCAACCATTACTATGGTCTGCAGGACTGTCTGTTAAACTGAGCTTCTTTCCTTCATTATAGTAATTAATAGGGAGACAGGGAGGGACTCTGTATGGCATCTTGACCCAACTTAAGATATTTCTTGCAGAAATCCATGTAAAACAGCAAGCAGTACTCGATTAAATGGGATTATAAACATATTCTCTTCCTTTCAAAATTCCTCTTGGAAAATCTTGCCAGAATGGTGAGGAACAGATCTTTACCACTTGCCAATTTAATGACAGTGAGTCTAGAAATCAGCTCTAATTTTCATAAGAGAAAGATGGTAAGACAAAGAACTCGAACAGCAGCATACACTTCCCATTTCCTCTAGCCATGTCTAACATGTCTTTGTAACCAACTGGAGTTAAACTACTTTAAGCGGGCAAAGAATTACAATATTCAGCCAATACTCATTAAAACATTCATTAAAAATATGATGAATGGGCATTTTCAAGATTAAAATTACCTAACTCTGTGATACCATCTGGTATCCTTTATTTTCAGGTTTGCCTTCCCTCCTCTAGCCTTCCAGCTTTTTTCACTAGCAAAATGGAAGACACCACCAACCAGCCAGCCTGGCAAGCCATGCTGAAACCAGTATGCATTAAGACAGAAAACAGGTACACAGGTTTTTCCATTATCTAGAAAGGAAGTTAGATTAGCACCCTCAGGAAGCTTCCCACCTAGCACTGATTACCAGCCATACAATTGTCTAGACAACTTGCTAAGTTCTTAAGACATGGAAGTAGCAAGAAGCGTCATGGCATACTGGTCACTAACCAAATAATCCTGAGTGCTGTTACAATGAAGTTCATAATACAGGTATGTCATTACTGTCTGGATAAATGACCTGCATAGCCCCATACAGATGTTTAAAAGGAAAAAAAATTTGTTATTGCTCTGCACATACAAATGATTTACCAGAACTGGACCATTAAGACATGGAAAGCTTACGGATTTTGTGATTGCAGCCATCTAAATCATATCATAACTATTTATCACAAGTGTCTCTATCACTTAGTACTTGGTCTTTCACAGTTCGAGATATTGTACCAGAAGACTACTACAGCACTTGTTAATCTCCCAGAATGAGTTATGTAAGGAGGCTTCAGCAACCAAATTCTTGAAAAGAATCAAACACACATTATCACTGGCTTAGTTTACTATTTCTTATCCACGTATTGGACTTTCAACTTCACCTCCTCCATCCTGACCAAAGCTGATCTCCACTCAAGGTACTGCTGCCAGAAGGCACTAGCCAGCAACACAACAAAGAGACACTCTTGCCTGAAGTTTGCACCAGACTGAGGAACTGTGGACTGCAACGGTATTTCAGCTCACATCCACAAGTACAACCAATTCATACACGTCACCACCGAGGTGCAGAAAACAAGCAGAGTAAAGGGCAAGACCTGCATAGGCCATTTTTAGGTATGCTCCTTTCTCTTACATGGAAGTAAACTTACTAGTTGGTTTGCTTTTTTTCCATGGATAGCTTTCTGTATGTAATGTTTTCCCATCGCATCTTTCCTCCTCTCACGCTGTTCCCACAAATAACCAGTTCTAGCTTTGGACAACCACTCAATGTTAAATTACATTATACTACTGTAGTCTTCTTTCTTGTACAATACATGCAATCATAGATGATAAATCAGGTCATTTGCAGCCCAAGATAATTTTGTACAGATGTTTCTATGAATGGTGCAACTCATGTATCAGGATTAATTTAGTTTGCTGTTTTTCATTATATTAACTACCGTGCCTTTGAAAAAGCAGCATCAAAACACCAGTGTAATATATCACCTAGGTCATGATGAGAAGGTAAGAAAAACTTTGTTCCTCTGTTGAGCAAAGTACCTCCAACACGTGTGTATGCACAGGGGCAAGTTTCACCCAGAAATACAGTAAACTGTTTCAAGAAACTTTTCCAACTGGGACTTCTCCAGCATCTTGGATAAACTCCACTCCAGGGCTGCACCTTCGGTGCTGCGCTCAGGCTGCAGGGATCCTGGGGAGAGACTTACTAGGGACCTGGGACACCAGCATCACTGGCTGCTGTTCCTCCTCCCTGCACTGGGGATGGCTAGAACCAAGCACAGCGAGACCGATGGATGGGGACGAGGGCACGATACACACAGCTGACACTTGGTTAACAACAGAGGCCCAAGGAGGCTACTGCAGCAACCTCAATTTAAGAGAAGCCATGAGACATCCTAAATTGCGCTTTCAAAACCTCCTGTCACCAAAAGCTTTTGGAAGATTATGAGAGCACGACGCTGAGTTAAGCTCATGTTTGTGATCTCTCGTCTCATTTTGTGCCTACAGCCTAATCAAAGGAGTATCCAGATCAAAAGGTTTTAAAATAATCCCTCCAAATAAAAAAATGAATAAAATCCAGTAGAGCCACTGGAATATTAGATCTGGGCCTGTAAGACAACACAGGGTGGTACCATGTCCTGGAGAACGCTTTGGATCTCTTCACATGAAGATTAATAATATTTTATTAGCCTATCTGCCAGTCTATCAGCATATTAAACATGCTTTTATTACTTCAGTATCAATACTGAAATATTTATGACTTCAGTATCCATAAGAACTTGGACTTACTTCTCATGCTTCTAGCTGATTAATTTAGCAAGTGGTATACATCCTTTTTTTTCCAGAAGACTGTCACGTGTTTTGTCCACAGTAGCACTCTTCAGAAACTTAGGGAGAAAAGATGTAAAGTATTCTGTGCTTTACTGTATAAAATTCCAAAGTTTAATACACTGGCAAATTATTTCCTGCAACTATTAAGGAACTATGTAAGAACAGAAACAGGAGACAAAGATTAAGAAAAGGAGCACATCTGTTTTGCAAAATAAAGTCTTTGACAAGAACTAGTGGAAGCAAGAGAAACTGGGAAAAAAGTGAACTTGTATGGAAAAACAGCAGAAGGCATATTGCCAACAGATGGTGAAGAAGTCATACACAGAAAAGGAAAACAAACTTGAAAGCGTACTCAATTTTGAGGACTTCAGAAGAAACAAAACCAAAGCTAACTCTTTACTAATTACAGATTCACTGGTTAAAAAATGGAGTTGCACTTAGAAAAATAGCTGCAATTTCTGGGTTCTAAAATGGAGGCATCCAAAATTAGTGGCTGTCTGTGAAAACGTTGCTCCACTCTTGAAATCGCTTCCTTCCCCCCGCCACACAGACACACTCTTTGTTTGGTGTGTTTTATTTCCCATGTTAGCCATTAAGTTTGATGCACTGGCAAATGTCTGATGCTTTAACAGACCACCTTCTCACTAACTCAGATACCTGTTTAAAAAGGTCCTTCCTGTCTGAAGCTTTCCTGCTACAGTTTATAACACATACTGCAACAGAAACCGAGAGCAGAGACAGCTAGATGCAGAGCCTCTGAATGCATGATTTTATTTAGCTTCTAAAATACATAAATTTTATGGCTTAAATTCCAGTAGATAGATTTCAAACTGTTCACCCCCCAACTTGCGCACACTGCTAGTTGCCACAAGTTATCCAATTCATTTTGTCCTCTTCCTTGCTTTCCTTCTCAATGCCTATAGAATATACACAAATTCTGGTTAAGACACTGAAAGAAGCAGTTGTCAAACAAGGACAAAACTCCAAAATTCCCCTTTGTAACACTGAATCCGAGATGCCACTTGAAAGTTAAAATGACAGTGACTTATTGCTAGCACAACAGCAATAACAGAGAATAAAGAATTGTTCACATTTAGAGTCTGGCTTGTGCACCTTTAAACCCCAACAAGTTAAAATTATAAATCCCCTTGACCTCAAAGTGCATGAAATGCTGCATAGTATTATAGATAAATAAATTAAAAAAAAATTTAAAAAAATACTTTCTAAGATCACAAACCACTGTGTTTCAAAATCAGTGGAAAGAGTAGCTTTGAATTTTGACCATATGGGACACAAAATGCTGCCTTGAGGTGATCTTTAGGAATTGCCAGGATCAGCAGAGGGGCTCTGAGGACAGCTAGTAATGTTCGAGGCAGCCAAGGGCCTGTGGGCACACCACCCAATACGACACACCTCCACTCCAACGAAGGACACTTTGCTGGGAATATACTTACTTACTTGGTGAAAGACACCTGTAGGTTTATTTTACTGACTACTGTGTTCTCAGTCAACCATCCACACTTAGGAACAAGAAGTTCTTCATCAAGACAAAAATTTTAAAACCCCAACGACGGAGTAAGAGTAGTTGTCTAGACCAAAACCCACACGAGAAAGCCTGCAAAAGGCATACACTCAATTTGTGGCTCTTACTAGAGCTAATGGCTTGTTTTCAAAGGCAAAAGAACCCACTTCAACAAGTCTTCCTAGAATCACAGGCGTAAATGAAATAAATAGCACAAACAGTCAAACTTCATATGTTGATTTGACAAAAACGCAATGCATTCCTAAACCACATGGACAATTCAGGCTTAATTTATAACAACAGAACCTTTAAAAAACTTATCTGCCACCAAGCACTTTCTATTTGCTGGGCTTCAGCAGATACAGTTCAGAATTTCAAAAAAATTCCACACATCATGAAACTCAGTCTAATGTTAAGTTTTTGCACTCAAGCAAAACAAAGAGGCACCGACTCCCAATCAACAACATTAAGGAGTATGGTATGTATGGGGCATCACCACAACACTTATGGGGCTTCCCATCAGGGCTCTAATTCTTGAACTTGTTAAAGCATTTGTAGATTACGTGTCTGCCCGGCTAAATACTTCCTGCAATTTTGTTAATTATATGTCAAGGTCTGCAACTACTCAGTGACTCCTATCCTAGAAAAGAGAGCTCTCAAGTCACCCACTGGAATTTGTGTCTCAACTGGTGTTTTTATAGATTCCTCTGGAACATAACCTCTTACCTCAGCTAGGAAAATACTTTTAAAAATTGAAGCGGATGTGAACTGGTTTGTTTTGGTGGTGTTTTTTTTTTGTTTGGTTGGTTGGTTTTTTTTTTTGGGGGGGGGGGGGTTTTTTTGTTTTTTGTTTTTTTTTTTTTGGGTTTTTTTGGTTTTTTTTTTTTTTTTTTTTTGTGCTGTAGAACCCTTCACTGCAGCTGGCCTGTTTAGTATAATATACAATTCTGTATTTGGGAATGAGATCACAAAGAGCAGGCAAGTAGAGCCCCAAGTTCAGCTTCCCCTTTCCGCGGCCATGAGCGGGGCTTCCACACTAACGTCATCACCCTGATCCACAGCTGGGAGGAAAGCGGTGAAAGAAAATACCCGGCCTTTTTTGGGTTGGTGTTTTTTTTTTCCCCCCTAATTCGTCATCGCGATGTAAAATCGGAGCCAGAAAAAAGCGAACAATGGGAAACCCTTCCCGGCAAGGCCGAGGGAAACGGGACGCAGCGCGCCTGGAGAGCCGCTCGCAGGGGATCAGAGGCCGCGGAACACCCGGGAGCGAGGCGCGGGCGGCGGCAGGGCCC
>NW_008610845.1:0-861 GCF_000691845.1 Merops nubicus
TGGTGGGTTCTAGGTGCCTCTTGTTGGTCTCTAGAGGTTTTGAAGGTGTTTAGATGAGACAGTGAGCTCTAACAAGGGCCTTTGGTGGGTTCTAGGTGCCTCTTGGTGGAGCTCAAGAGGTTTTGAAGGTGTCTAGGTGAGCCAATGAGCTCTAATTGGTGGGTTCTAGGTGCCTCTTGGTGGAGCTCAACAGGGTTTGAGGGTGTCTAGATGAGTCAATGAGCTCTAACAAGGGTCTTTGGTGGGTTCTAGGTGACCCTTGGTGGGCTCAAGGAGTTTTGATGGTGTTTAGATGAGCCAATGAGCTCTAATGATGGTGTTGGCTGGGTTCTAGGTGCCTTTTGTTGGGCTCAAGGGGGTTTGAGGGTGTTTAGGTGAGCCAATGAGCCTCAGCAATGGCCTTTGATGGGTTCTAGGGGCCTCTTGGTGGGTTCTAGAGGATTTTGAGGGTGTCTAGGTGAGCCAGCGAGCTCTAACAAGGGTCTTTGGTGGGTTCTAGGTGCCTCTTGTTGGGCTCAAAGGATCTTGAGGGTGTCTCTGTGAGCCAACGAGCCCCAGCAATGGGTTTGGCTGGGTTCTAGATGACCCTTGGTGGGCTCAAGAGCTTTTGAAGATGTCTAAATGAGCCAATGAGCGCTAACGATGCCTTTTGGTGTGTTCTAGACGATTTTTGGTCAGTTCAAGAGCCTTTGATGGTGTCTAGATGAGCCAGTGAGCTCTAATGATGCCTTTGGGTGGGTTCTAGAAGAGCCTTGGTGGGCTCAAGAGCTTTTGAGGGTGTCTAGGTGGGACAACGAGCCCCAACAATGGCCTTCGGTGGGTTCTAGATGACCATCGGTGGGCTCAGGAGCTGTGGATGGC
>NW_008610846.1:0-3142 GCF_000691845.1 Merops nubicus
CCTGGAGCAGAGAGTGGAGGTAGGTGCCTGTGGTGCACAACTAAGCATGGAGAAAGAGGAAGGATTTATGTCTTCCCACACACAACCCAAGTCCTGAAGTGAGTTTTCCTTGCTGCACTCATTGATGGAGAAGGCAGCCAGGTCTCTGATGTGCTCTGCAGCAGGCATCAGAACCAGGATGTCATCTCCAATTTTCTCTGGCTTGGGAGATGGTTGATGGGGGGCTACAAAGATGCTGAGAGACCTGGAGAATCTTTGTGCCAAAGAGAGGCTGAAAGCCCTGGGGCTGTTGAGCTTGGAGAAGAGAAGCCTCAGAGGGGATCTGATCAATGATGAGCAAGAGCTAAAGGACTTCTGGGGAGACAGGAGGCTAGGGCCAGACTCTTGTCAGTGGTGCCCAGCAATGGTACAAGGGGCAGTGGACACAAACTGGATCCCACAAGGTTCCATCTGAACAGGAGCAGAAAATTCTTCCCTGTAAGGGTGCCTGGTGCAGGCTGCCCAGAGAGGTTGTGGAGTCTCCTGCTCTGGAGAGATTCCAAACCTACCTAAGATGGGCACCCTGCTGTGGGTGACCTGCTGGAGCAGGTTGGATGAAGTGGTATCTGGAGATCCCTTCTGACCCCACCACACTGGGTTTCTGTGAGGATCCCTCTGGAGACAAGGGCCCTCTGCCAGCAGCCCTCTGACATGGCTTGTTCAGCTGGACAGGACACCTGAGTCCTGGCAGTGCCAGGTCCCCAGGTCAGGTGCATTGGTGTTCTCTACTGCATTAGACATCCATGTGAGGCCATGTCCTCCTCAGCAGGGTGGCCCTGCTCTGCAAGGCTGACAGGAGACAGGAGCCTCGTGGGTCTCCACATCTTGCCCAAAGCCCTGCAGAGACCAGACAGGGATCAATGTCATGGCCATGGAGCTTCTGGGGTTTTCAAGGAACCTTTCTCATGTTCCCACCTCCTCAGAGGTGCTGTACCAATGTGTTGTCCTCCATCCAAATCAATGGGTGTTAAATAGGTCATTGTAGGCTCCCAAAACACTGCTGCCTGTTTCCCTCCCCCAGAGAGCCCTGATGTGGGGACTTCTCTTTTGGCAGCCACACAACTAGGATTTTGAAGTGGAAACTGAGTTTTTTTTCTACAACCACCTCCAGTCCTGGCCAGGCTTGTTCCTCTGCAGGTGACCTTTTAAAGGCCTCTCCCTTGGGCAAAAGCAGCTGCAGGAAAATGCCACTTTGAATATCCAGCATCTGCCACAGGAGCAGGAGGCTACTGACAGTGCTGGAGCATCTCCTCGTGCTCCTGTTCATCTAACCCAGCGTCACCAGCTCAGCTGGAGAGCAGGCAGCTGTCTCTGCCCAGCTTCTGCCTGGCTTGCTGCTCAGCTGCATGGAGCAGACCTCTGGGAGGCCCCTGGGTGTGGAGGAACAGGCTCCAGGCAGAGGCTGGCAGGGAGGTCGTGTGTTCTCAGCACGTCTGTGTGGACCTGCAGCACAGCAGGGAGGTTCTGTTCAGCCTCCACCATGGAACAACTGCAGAAGATGAGATTCTGCTCCAGGGTGGGGCCTGTGGAGCCTCCTTGGCTCTGCGGAGTTTGTGCTGTTCATTCTACTGAGCCTTCACTGCTAAATTGGTGGGCCTGGGGTGGTGACTAAACCTGCTCATAGGGTCTCAAATATCTCTACGTCCACGGCATCATTTGAGTCTCATCACCTCTCTAGGCCTCTGAGGAGAAGATTAGGACAACGGAAACACAGGTGCTGGTGGCCTCTGCCCAAAAGAAGCTCCTTGAAGAGCGGCTGAAGCTCATTGCTGAGCTGTGGGATGCTGGAATCAAGGTATGACTAGGGGATGGCAGAGTCAGGAGCTGCCAGGTCTGCTCTGGGCTGGGAACAGGCCGGACCTGGCTTTGCTTTGGGAAGGAGTCCCAGGGAGAAGGTGGGCAACAGGCACCTTCCTGAGTGTCCCAAAGGGGTGACTGTGCAACGCCGCTGGGGCTGCTCTGTCCATTGCCTCAGGACATGGGACCAGTGTGGCAGCTGGGACACCACGCTGCTTCCAACAGACAGCCCAGAACCACGGAGCTTTGCAAGGAGCCCGGGCTGTGCTCCATGGACAGGCCTTGCTGCCAGCCCGCTCCCTGCATGGCTGGGTGGAGGAGAGTGCCTGGGCGTTCTGCAGGGACACCATGTGTCAGCCCTGGTCTGACACAGGCGAGAGCAAGTGACCTGGTGCTTTCCCAGTGTCCTGGGAGTACCTCGGAGCTGTGCTCCTCAGGGCTTGGCCCTGGGGCCAGATCTGTTCAGTAGCTTTATCTGGAAGGACCTTGAGGGGCTGGAACGTGGCCAGAGAAGGGCAACAAAGCTGCTGGGGAAGGGTCTAGAGGCCAAGTGTGGTGAGGAGCAGCTGAGGGACCTGGGGGTGCTGAACCTGGAGCAAAGGAGGCTCAGGGGAGACCTTCTGGCTCTCCACAGCTCCCTGACAGGAGGCTGGAGCCAGGTGGGACTTGGGCTCCCAAGAAACAAGTGACAGGACAAGAGGAAACAGCCTCATGTTGCCCCAGGGGAGGTTGAGGTTGGCCCTGAGGAGCAATTTCTTCCCTACAGGGGTTGTCCAGTCTGCCCTGGGCAGTGGTGGAATCCCCATCCCTGGAAGCTGGGCAGTGCTGGTCACGGTGGTGTGGTCTTCTTCTCTTCCAGGCAGAAGTGCTGTACAAGAAGAACCCGAAGCTGCTGAATCAGCTGCAGTACTGCGAGGACACGGGCATCCCCCTGGTTGCCATCGTGGGGGAGCAGGAGCTCAAGGACGGCGTGGTCAAGCTGCGGGTGGTGGCGAGCAGGGAGGAGGTGAGGAGATGACGCTGACCCCCGTGCTGCTCTCAGCCCTGGGACCTGTGCCAGCGCCGGGCTGTGAGCTCCCTGGCACGGGACAGGTGGGCAGCATCCCCCCAGGGGGCCTGGGGAGCTCACAGTACATCTATGTAGCACTGGCACAACCTCATGTTCCTCCTCCCATAGGTCAACATCCCCAGGGAGAGCCTGGTCGAGGAGATCAGGAGGAGAACTAACCGGCCTTAAACCCCTTCTGGACACGTCTCCTGGTTTGTTGGATCCTGGCTGAGTGGTTCCCTCCTGTCCATGCCTTCA
>NW_008610846.1:3286-3512 GCF_000691845.1 Merops nubicus
GTGGCTCGGAAGAACCTGCCTGCCTGGTCCCCGCGCTCTGGCTGCAGGGATGTCCCGTCTCCCGAGCAGAATGTCGACCTGCTGCTCCAATAAATGTCTCCCCCATGCCCTTGACTTCTGTTGCTGCTTCCCCCTTTTGGGGCAGGGCTTTGCTCACCCCCCCAAAAAAACCCGAGATGGTTTCTAAGTATCCCCGTGGATGCTCTAGATCTGACCCCACCAGCTA
>NW_008610846.1:3718-5072 GCF_000691845.1 Merops nubicus
GAACCTTCCAGAGCTCGGCCAGGCGAGCGAGGAGAGACGGCGATGGAGGTGCAGGTTTGGAGGGGTCTGGTGCTGGGTAGGGTTCACCTGGAGGTGGCCCTTCGGTGGGGTGGGGGGAGCGCCCCGAGCTCGGTCCCTCTGGTGCGTTGCTCCATAGCGGGCTCCGGCCCCTCCCTGGCGCTGGTGGCCCTGGGCGCACCCCCGTCGGGGTGGTGATGGCCCTGGCGGCACTTGGTGGGTGGGGGCAGTGGATTTAGCCTCTCACAAGAACCTGGACACCTCCTCGCCCTCTCCCGGGACTTTAGGGGTGTGCGGGGCGGGGGATCCGGCGGGCGAGGAGGTGCCAAGCGCAGTCGCCCATCTCGCGGTGGGAGCGGGGTGCGGGGCTGCTCCTCTTGCAGCCTCTCGGCAGAGAGTGTTCCTGCTGGGGGTCCCTGCCTTCATCCAGAGGTGTTTGCCGGGTCTTCAGGGAACACGAAGTCTCATGGGGACAAGAGAAGTACCACCAGCTGGTGGCGCACCCAGAGACCAGTGAGGTGAAGGAGCAGCCAAGCTGCGGTGGAGCCTGGGCTGGGATTAATCACCTGCAGCGTGGGGCTTCCCGGCTCCTAATGAGGCTTTGCAGTACTTAATGAGTTAAAACCTAATGATACTGCCACATGGTTGTTGTCTCCAGACCCTCCTTGATGTCCTCGGAAGCCCGGGGAGATGCTGGTCGAAGGGAGTTAGCTGTCTTGGGCTCCTAGCCTGCCTGCGCCCATGGTGTGATGGGTCCCCTTGGCTCTGGGCTCCTGCCTCCACTTGCAGCACTCACCAGTCGTTGTCTTGGCTTTCAAAGCCTTTGCAGATGCCCACAGGGGAACTGTTGGTGTCCTTGTGCTCTACCAAGGTTGTCTCATTTAGTTGGGTGGAGGTTTGGACAGTGGGCAGGGTTGCCCTTGGGCTGTGCAGTGTTGAGAGGCTCCTCAGCTTTCCTGAGGGTAGAAGGGTTCAGCATTTGCTCCTCCTCGTGCCGGCTGGTGCTGGGCCTTGCAGTTGCTTCGTGGGGTTGAGAAGCCCCCAGTTAGGAGGTTAGAAACTTCTCATCCAGATGAGCACCAGCGTCCTGTCCCTCCTCAGGCATGGACCAACACTATCAACCAGGCCAACAAGATGGCCCTGCTTGCGTGGGCAGAAGAAACCGGCATCAGCCTGGTGCAGGTCAACGGGCAGAGGCGATACGGTGCCCCCCCGCCAGGTACGTCAGAAGAGCTTCCGAGCACCACGGTGCCCCGGGGAGCAGGGGGGCGAGGTGGGTCTCGGGGTCACGCTCCCTGTCCCTCTGCGCCCGCAGGCTGGGTGGGCGACCCTCCGC
>NW_008610847.1:0-508 GCF_000691845.1 Merops nubicus
CCTGGGCAAGGGGGGCACGGTGGAGCACACCTTCGACAAGCACACCACCGACCTGCAGCCCGGGGCACCTCAACGCCTGGAGCTGGCCCAGCTGCTGCAGGGCACCCGTGACACCCCCGTGTGAGTGTCCCCCAGGGAGGGGACCCCCCCCCCCCTCCTGGCCAGCCCGTTCCAGTGTCTAACCACTAACACCCTCCATGAACTCACCCTGCTGGTTTTTTTGCAGCCAAGTGCCCAAACTCTTCCCCAAATACATCCGGGCGCCCAACGGCCCCGAAGCCAACCCCGTCAAGCAGCTGCTGCCAGGTGGGTCCCACCGTGTCCCCTCCCTAAAATAAACAGTGCTGGGGGGCACAGCAGCAGCGGAGGACAGCTACCTGGACGTGGAGGTGCAGCTGAAACGGGAGCGCGTGGGCGCCGGGCGAGAAAAGGGGGACAGCTTCTTGGAGTGGTGGGTGGTGCGGCTGAAGGATCCCCCCGCCGGCGACCGCAACCTCCTCCCCCTGGG
>NW_008610847.1:542-1236 GCF_000691845.1 Merops nubicus
CATCTTCAACGACAAAGTCAGCCCCCCCAGCCTGGGCTTCTTGGCTGGCTACGGGTAGGTGGGAGGGCTCTGTGAGGTGTGTTGGTGGGGGAGGACCCCCTCGGTTGCACCCCGAAAAGGGTTGCGAAGCTGGGGGGGTGAGGTACAGGATGTGTGTGTGTGTGTCCCCCCTCCCTGCTGCTCTCCTGCAGGATCATGGGGCTCTACGTGTCCATCGTGCTGGTGATTGGGAAGTTCGTGAGGGGTTTCTTCAGTGAGATCTCCCACTCCATCATGTTCGAGGAGCTGCCCTGCGTGGATCGCATCCTGAAGCTGTGCCAGGACATCTTCCTGGTGCGGGAGACGGGCGAGCTGGAGCTGGAGGAAGAGCTCTATGCCAAGCTCATCTTCCTCTACCGCTCCCCCGAGACCATGATCAAGTGGACACGAGAGAAGGAGTAAGGGGAAGGGGCTCCAGGCCCCCCTCCCTTTGCTGGGAACATCACCGCCAATGCCTTAACCAGCCCCCCCACCCCCGAACTGGGGCCGTATCCTGCCCGGGGAGGCAGCGGGATGCAGGGTGCTCAGCACTCCATTTTTGGGAAGCACGGTTTTTGCTTTGAAGCCGTCCAGACCTGCAGAGACCATGTCGTGCCTTCCCGGGGTGGGGGATGGGAGCTGGGCCCCCCTCACCCACTGGGCACCCTTGGCTGCA
>NW_008610848.1:0-814 GCF_000691845.1 Merops nubicus
GAAAGGAAGGAGGGAGAGAAGACTGTGGACTGTGGGACTAAAGACTGTCGAAGAGACACTAGGATTTAGGAGAAAGTACCTTAATGTTTGTTTCTGCTGTAGTGTTTTCGTAGTTTGCATCATTTACCTTCATCAAGTCACCCAAACCTTCAGGGTCACCATGACCTACCTGCTCCCTGTTATGCTTGATGCTGAACAAGAAAATATAATTTCAATCCAAAAAAATCAGTCCATGGTTCAAAAAGCGTTTCAGAATTTCAGTGAAGCTTTATTCTGATGAATCAAGATGTCTAAAAACTGTCAAGTAAGAAACAGTCCAATGTTTCACTTGGTTAATGCCAAATTCTTGTTTCCAAAAATAATCAGTAGCATCACATTAAGAACTTCATTCATCTCACATAACTTCAGACATACAGGTATGGCATTTAGGGCACATTGGTTGCCAAGTCTTGTTCTCCAGCTGATGGAGAGGATGTTTAAAGAGGCAGTTTGTTCCTTTTTTGTGGATATAATGAATACATTCCTGAAGGTGTTGCTTCTTTCACCACAAAAGGTACCTAAATATCTAGCATTGGCTGGATACATGTAAGGCATTGGTGTGGAAAAATGTACACTCTACACCAAGAGAACACAAAAACCTTGTGACATGAAACATAACTAGAAAAATAACCCCCCGGATTTTGGTGTTATATAAGGAAAAGGAAAATGGAAACATTTTGTCTAGATTTGAAATGTCATGGTTGTGTTTATTTATTTATTTATTTATTTATTTATTTTTAATAAATGCTGCATCTTCTTCAGTCAGGCTGTCAAA
>NW_008610849.1:0-9021 GCF_000691845.1 Merops nubicus
CTCCCTTATTCCCTTTCCCTTCCAGGGTTAGGGAAGGGGTTAACAGAGAGCATCTGTTACGGTTCTGGGGCTGCCCTGACCCCAAACTGCGGCACACACAAAAAGGCCAGAAAGACACTGCTGTTATTCAGGATTTTAAAGAAATTTTTACAAGAGGAAACCATATTGTTCCACACTATGGGAACAGTTAAGTGGTAACAAAATATGCTTGAAATACTATTCAGATGTGTAGCTCAACCCCTGCATCTCATTTAAGACACAGTACTTTTCAGAATGCTTACAGAGTTATATGCTCAAATACCACTGACATATAAAAGGAGGAAAACCTATTCAGTTTGATGCATTTGCTATTGGCAGAACACTGAGTTATTAGCTCTGTATTTCCTGGGCATACGTGACTTTGCACAGAGAAGCCTTAGCACTTCAGGAGTGCCAGTGTCCAATTGATGACTGACAAACACCAGCCTTCTGGAATTCAAACCTTCTTTAAAGTGCCTCAACCTGAATCCACAATCACAGGCATGTAAAAAAAAAAAAAAAAAAAAAGGGGTTCTAACCTCTTTTGAAGTTCAGTCATAAGAACAGATTCACCTGAATACCTCTTGTGTATTTATTTAAAATACAACGGTGGAAATTAATGGAGTTTTGGCAATGGATTTTACTTTTTTTTTCCAGTCACTAATATAATATAGAGTGGTTGATACTTTGTTTTAGCAAGGGTCTGTATTTTCCTTTGAGAGCTCCTGTTGAGAAGTAAATGCTACAGGTCTATGAATTTTTGGGTGCAGTTCACCTGTAACACTTGAAACGGTTTGACTAGAACTGCTCTGTTCAGCATTACAGACAGTGGTGATGGTTCTGCTCAGCAGGGGTCACCCATGTGACAGCAGCAGAGGGCCCTAATCAGAGACCAATTTTCCCATTTGCTCCAACACGACTCAAATGTGCCAACCTTAAATGCTACAGGTCTATGAATTTTTGGGTGCAGTTCACCTGTAACACTTGAAACGGTTTGACTAGAACTGCTCTGTTCAGCATTACAGACAGTGGTGATGGTTCTGCTCAGCAGGGGTCACCCATGTGACAGCAGCAGAGGGCCCTAATCAGAGACCAATTTTCCCATTTGCTCCAACACGACTCAAATGTGCCAACCTGCTGAATATTTTGGTGGTGCCAACAATGTATGTTGAGGAATTAAGAAAACAGCTTACATCATGTGGCCTATTTACCTATGATTTCATACATCTGAACATGTACCATACAAGTTATTTGTAAAACTCAAATACAAACATGGTAATTATTTATTAAACATTCAATTTGAGATACTATAACGTACAAACATTTTCTTTACCTGACTAAATAGGTATTAATCTTTGTACTTACCATTTTCCACATATGGGTGAAATGGCAGAACTAATGCTAGAATGACTCTGCCTCTAGTTGGCTCCAGTACACTTCTAATATCTTTTAACACAGTCAGTGGTTGATCACAGCGATCCAGCAAATTCAAACAGCTGATAACATCGTACTGAAATCCTGTGTTTTGCCATTCATTTATACCAAGCACCCTACAAAGGGAAAGAAAGGCTGTTAAACACAAGCTGAGTTCAGAGAGAACCACTGAAGACAAAAATCCCTATGGATGTGTTGGTAATGCAGGTAAGGTCAGCCACCTAGGCAATAAGAGACAGACATGGTCCTTCTCGTCTTCTGGAAAAGAAAACTAAATTAACAATGGGCACAGCTATATATCCAGCCATACAAACCTCTATATTGCCTTAAAAGCATCCGGCAATAAAGGAGACAAGAACCAAAACCCCAGGTATTAACAAAGTGTTGTCTTAGAATAAAACTGAAGGTACTTCTCAAGGAACTACAAAGCTGAAATGTGATTAATGGCATGCTGCCTTCTACCCACTCTGATTTACCAGTGTGCGAACTTGTATTGCAAAGTAGCTGTTACATTTCCATTCAAAGACAGGTGAAGAAAAGATATCCACAGTTCCCTCATTCCTTGGGTTGGAGTCTTGGGATATGGTGCCTGAAACACTAACCATCACTCAACACAACTGGATCTGCTGCCTGCAAGAACCTCCAGGAGCTGTGGTGGAGTGCATGAACAGAGTTCTGAAAGAGCTGAGGTTTTTGTTACTAAGCATTATTCAGTCCTGACAATAGGAGCTAAACACAGAAAGAACAGAAGAATCTTTACACAGTTGTCTATGCCGTGGCATTAGACAGATAAAGATTACTGAGGTATCCCTATTTCCAGGCATCAGTTTGCTTTCTCTGCAGTGCTTGTGTCTCTCTTGCAATTTTGGACCGTTCAGTTAAGACTGCTCATTTGAATTGCATCTTCCTGACTCCCTTCACTGAAGCAATTTACACAAGCTATGAAGAAAAAGACTTCTTTGGTTAGAGAATTTTTGGACAAATAGGTCGTTGCTTATTTCGTCTTAGCTGATAACACAGAACATTCATGTAACAAAAGCACAGGTAAGAGGGAACATCAGATGTGTTTGTTTTCTTGCTTTTGTACAGGTTAACCTTTTCCATAATGGTGAAACAATAGAGGAATTGACTGAAAACATTGAACATTTATTAAGTATTCCAAATAGATAACTTTGCTGCAATGTCTGATATAGAAGATGTAGGAAGCATTCAGAACAATACCTGTATTTCTTCTTCTGAAGCTGCCATATCATAGTTTCAGACAGTTCAGTGGCATAGGTTTCTTCAAAGTGAGGACTCATGACTTTAGTGACTTCTCCATCCCCAGCCCCTAAATCGAGAAGTCTGTGGGATTTCCATTCTGGATTTATTTTAAGCAGTCTTTGAAATTGTTCTGGGGAAAATACAAACATTGAGCCCCTTCCCAGCAGCCTGAAATGTAAAATTGAGAAATGACCATTTTTGTACAAACTTTAACAGAAATGACAATGAGGTAATTTAGAATGTGCTTTGGCAGCAACCAGTCACACGCAATGGCAGACAAGGGCACTGCTCAGATAGATTTAAATCCAGTTCATGTGCCTTGCACTTGTCAGAGATCAAACACGCAGCCACACGCAGTTACAGCCGTTATGACTTCAGGAGGAATCTGATTAGGTAAGGAAGAGCTCATGGGGTGCAGTTCAAGAAAATGGCTGCATTAAAAAAAGAGGGGGGGAAGGAGAGAAAGAGAGGGAAAGATAAAGGCTGAGCCTTATTTGTCACATTTGCAGATTTGAGTCTCTGCCACCTACCTTAAAAAAAAAAAAAAAAAGATGAAATAGCAAAGGAAATAAAATGCCTGTGGACACAGAAGTCTGCACAATGAGTGAGGACTAGGATGTGGAACTAGGAGGGAAGCCAGGGAACAGATTTAGAGAAAGGATGGGGGTAACTGCTGGAGAGGCAGAAGGTATCGTTTTAATTGTACGTTACAATGGCTTTTGCTGCTATCTGCAGATCCTGCATTCAATATGAAGAGCTGTGGAATAGAAAATAGGCAACTCATTAAGGAATTGGGTAGAGGTGACAGTTGGATTCTTTATGGATCAAGTCAATGACATCCCCACCCGCAACTGTTTGAAGACTACATAGTGACAGATTTCAGCTGTTGTAGCAGAATTCAGAGATGAAAGGGTTAGGAGAACAAGCAGAGGAAAAAACTGGTCAGTAATAGTTTAAAGAATAGTATTTATCTGCTTTCAGTCTAATGTTAGGTAGCAGGTTAAACTTAAAGACAACGAACAGAGATGTTCAAGTGGGGAAAAAAGGTAAACAAAGATAAAAAGAATTGAATAAAAAAAAAAATGTGGAAAGGAGGTGGTTTAGGAAAGACTGACTGTACTAAAACCCATATAAACAAAACAAAAGGATAGAGTATACAAAGTCATACAGAAGTGAAAGCAGGATATTAAATGTATATACCCAAAAAGAATACAGCCAATCTAAGGAGAGCCCCCGTGCAGCATGACTGTGTCACTCCACACTGTATAATTGGCTCATAGCTATTACTCCTAACAGCACTATGAGGTGTTATTCAAAGCGCTGGAGAGCCTTTGAAGAAAAAATGGAAGAGAAAGGAAGAGAAGACCAAAGGAACCCTTATACAAAGCTACAAGTAACTAAGAACACCATAGGGAAGCTCATAATCTAGTTAGAGAATAAGGAAAAATATTATTTTTCTAGCCTTAGTAGACAGCTATTATCCTCATATCAGACTCTGCAGAAATATGTAGAAGGTAAAGAGGTGGGGATGGTGGAGAAACCAGGTAAATGTAACAAAAGGCACTCCTCCTAAGGTCAAAACTGATAAGCTATTAAACTTATGTCTGGATGGGGTGACTTGAGCAAAAAGAGGCACTGACTGTTTTTGAAACAATACTAAAGCACCCATAAACAAACCTGCAGCCACCAAAGGGACCTGATGCGACAGGACTAGGAGAATATTGTTTTATAAACTTCTCTTTTCGTGCCTTCCTGATGTTTCATCGGTCAAGCAAGCTATGTCAGAAGTTATCTGTTCAACTACATCTTACACACAAATGGAGGCGAAATTAAGTTTTACAGAATAAGAGAAAGGACAGAATTCTGTTTGACATTAGTGTTACCAGACACGCCATTCAGCCAACTTCTGCACTGTTTAAAAACCTGCCTAGGTTTGCAATGGGGGTGCATACCCTTGCCAGTACAGTTTTAGATGCAACACAGAACTGACTGGATACAGCCACTGTCAAAAAGGCCAAACACAACAGTAACTGACAGAGGTATGGCAGCAGGTAAAGGGCAGGGGGGAAGGAAAGCAGAGGGAAGAGGGATACATTGTCTAACACACAGAACACTCTCTTATTCAGAAGGAAACTTATACAAGTAACACTTATAAAATACAATTAGAGTCCTTCAATTGTCTCTTTTTAATTGCAGCTACCTCCTCTGTTCCCCCACACTGGAAATGGCATTTCTCAGTTAAGAGGGAAGCACAGGAGGGCATTTCAGATCTGTTAAGACTGGCAAAGGGAAAACTACAAATTCAAGAAAAGCTGCCAGATCGAAGGGTAGGGCTGAACACTTGAACTGTAAAACCAAACTGTATTTATTTTCCTAAGATTGACTTTTCACTTACCCATTGATAGATGTTCTAGACATAAAGAGGCTAAAAATCGAGGAGACAAAAGAGTGATAGAGCTGGATAAACAGCCAGCCTGATTTCTCAATGCTGTTGTTTAAGAAGAGCTGTGTTCCTTGGTCAAGGTAACTCTGGACAAAAACAGGCTGAAGGGATTCAGACAACTGTTCTGTGTTGCAGATGTACCACTAGAGAAAGAGATAAAGGACCATTAAAAAGCTCAGCAATATAAAACCAGAAGTACTTAAAACAAATTGAAAACATGGAAGGCTATTATCAATTTCTGTAAATATAAAAATGCAATTTTTACTACAGACTCTTCAACAAGCTTCAGGATTAATTTAATGTGGATTTGAATTGTAACCAAGTGAGGAACTGTTACTCGCTAAGAAATAATGCTTTTAAATTGTCTTAATCATTATCCTGTACTTTGAAGAATTCTAAAAAGTAAATTCCTTAGAAAGTAAACAAAGGTTCTCTATGGAACAGCATTGTGCTGATCAAATAGGATGAAGCGGGCAAACATTGTTTTCTGTCTTCTAACTCATTCTCAAGTTTTCCCTGGGCATGCTCTGGAAAGAAATCAGGAATTGCATTTGTAATATTTTTCCAGGAAAAGAGGTAAAGAATCCAATCAATACCTTCGATCACAGCTTCCCTGTCTTACGGCATTGCTGGACTATACTTCTTCACTTACTAGTACCAACAAGGAGGCCCACAAGTCTTTTGAAACAATTTCATCTATGAAGCCGACTTCCAGCATCCCTACTAAAAAAGGAGCGGGCTCCCCTATCTCAGAAGTCATCAGTAGCAGCTGAAAGGCAGTTCCACACGTCTGTGTTGGTAAAACCTTCAGCCCAAGCTAAAATGGGCCAACGATTCCTTCTGCCTTGTGTTACCTGGTAACAACCACCTCTATACAAACTAAACTAACTCCGATATGCAAGCTAGTGCTCAATTAACTGTGAAGAAAAAATTGCTACTTTTTGCTGTAAAATCTAGCTGGAAAAGTAACACACCATACCACAACCTAGTATTTTACTATCTATGTGTAAGACTTATTTAAACTCCTTAACACCTGCTTTATATTATTTTAAATGCAAAAAAATTGTGCAAAACAAGGCAAACACAGAAATTCTGCAGTTTTAGGAGCCTTACTGACACCTTCTGCACCTCCAGCAAATGCCTCTAATGCTGCAGCATGCTAGAATTTCAGCATTGGTAATAAAATTCAAAATGTTGCTCATTTGCTAGGTTGCACTGCCAAGCTAAAAACCCCTCTCCACTCAATATACAGTTACAAACACAAGTTTTAAATGTAATTGATTAAGAATATCACTATTATTTTTCACTTGCCTACACACATGCAGTTATTGTCAACTCTTCTCATTGAACCTCTAATGCCACTGTGTCTGGTTTTCAATATCAAGAACTATTCCCTACAGCTAACACTCTCTCATCTCCCCCTTAATTCTTATAGAAATGTTCCCCAATCAGGCTGCATGTGTTTATTGTGCAGATAGGGAATTATAAGCATCTTAAAGAGAAATGGAGAGTTTTAACAGAGTCTTGTACAAATGCACAGAGAAGGACAGCAAACAATCAGCTGGGGTAACTCCCCAACGATTTAACACCTCGGATTGTGTCTACACCCACACTAAGCAAACTGCAGGCTCACGTCCTGATCCCTTCACGTTTCGTGTACCTTGCTGGGACAGGAAGAGTCACAACACACACCTTTACAGTGCTAAGCACAATGGGACTTCCAGTAACTACCATAACACAAATTATATTGGGAGTGGATTCTTATTCCAGTGCCCTGCTGCTTCATAGTAATGGTGTGAGCAAGAAGAGGGGAAGAGTGAGCTGCTCTAAGACCATTATGCCAGATTCATAAACAGGGTCTCCTCCAAACACCGACCCAAAGTGGCAAGGGACGTCATGACCCTTCGGCCAAGCAGCAGACAGATGCCTGCCTAGGTACACTTTGAAAATCACTTGGATGATGGGCACATTTCTGGCAGAATCAGGCTCTCAACTGTACTTTCAAACACGCTTGTAAGTAGCACAAGTAAGTGATCCTTTCCTCCAAAATACAGATTTTGAGCAAGTCTGTACCACATGATGGAGCCTGGCACAGGGATCCCTCAGACTGCTGATGTACCACTTCAGGTCTTTTCTTGCTGCAACACAGGGCTGCTTAAATGAATCAGCATAGTATGGTTCCCAAAAGAAATCCTCAGCAAATAATGAAAAAACACTAAGGCAGCAGCCTGTGTACTCTGTCCATCCATCTCCAGAAGCCAATGTCAGGACCCTGGCAGAAGCAAAAATCCCGAGGAGCAGAGGAGCAGGCTGGGATATGTGACTGGTTCATTCATGAGGCTGCTGCCTCACTACACTGGATAGGCTCGGAGAGGCACAGATCATCTGCCTTGTTCAGGGTGCTGCCATTCTCAGCCCAAAAGAAAATGTATTCAATTCTCAAAGTTTTGGGAAACACAGGCTGTGTCCCATAAGCAATATGACTACATACATGCCATGCCTGAGCTCATACACCCTGCTTCTGCACTGAGCTGGCACCTGGAGTTCCAGGATCTGATTAGGGAAACCAACAGTCCTACAGGTCTTGTCTTTAAGACCTCCTGATATACATTGATGTCGCCATTGTCAGAATGATGACAGACAACTGTGAGCAGAGAAGCTTGTTTCCAGAAATGAGGCACTGTTCACAGATGTCCTCTAAATTCTTCTTCATGGTTAATCTTTCCAGTAGGTTATTGACAACTACCTATATAACACTAGTGAATTACAGAAATGACAACAAACTATAAGAAGAAGAAAAAAAAAAGATAGCAACACAGGATAAATCCAATCTAAATTTCAAATGACAAATCTGGTGAGAACCAGCTTAATTCCGGAACCACTTCCTCATAACGGAAACTGCTTGTTTACCTCCATGTATGAGGAGTCCTTTTCAGGTCATTAGTCTCATGATATAAAGTGTATCAATTTCTTATCGCACAACAGTAGAAAAACCACAGCACAAAAATCTGAAAAGACACACTAAGGCCTTTGTTATAATAAAAAAATACAATTATTGACAACTCTTGCCTAATATTAGTGAAAGAAAGTGTACTTTCTAGTACAGTTTCTTAACAACACAGAAGACTTTCAGATTTTCTTTGTTCGCCAGAAGGAAGTTCTTTCTGTAATTTCTGCTTCTCTTTGTACTGAAATACTGAATGTTCCAATGAGCAGACCATAGTCAGCAAACCCCAGCAACAGGCACTCAGTAGCAAGATTCTGAATGTTAGTGCCCAACCAGAGCACTAAAAAACCTCCAGTAATGGATCAGCCTGAAGAATTACAGTGCATAATCATGTTCTTCCTTTGTACAGCAGTCCTCGAGTATCTATGCTACGTCTTCCTCATTAGCTCGGCTCCGTATATTTTACTTACAATAGGTCAGCATCTTCCTTCAGCACCAGGAGTTATTAGTCCTTCTGCACTCCTGTCAGATTTTCAGTAGCGTTTTGGCAAAATGCAGTGCAGATCTGAACATCCTCCAAATGCACTATAGCACATAACCATCGCACTGCAAGGGTATAGTCCCTAACTTCTCCACAAAGTGGCATCCACGTGCCTACACTGCCCAAATGCAGCACTAACCTTTTATTGTAGTGTACCACATTGCAAACTCATTTCTAGTTTGCCAGGTACTACTGTCCCAAGGCCTCTGCCAGCTTCGCGGTTTCCCAGTCGCTTACTTTTAAAATTTTTCCTCTAGATACGCCAGTCTCAATTAAAAAAAGTCTGACTACAAACCCATCCCATTCAACACCGCCTGCAAACTTCATCCGAGCGCACTCGCACAGCTCTCCAGGAAAAACGCGAACCGCCGGTTT
>NW_008610850.1:0-470 GCF_000691845.1 Merops nubicus
ATTCTGAGAAGACTGTCCTGACTAAAAAGATCACAGTAGAAAAAAAAAAGCCTCTCTGTTCCACATTAGAGGAACCATTACCTGAACTCAACAAATAAAAAGATCTTTCCTGGTTTTATCAGAACAATTACTTCAGCAAGAGCAGAGTGATGGTGAGAAATATGTCCTACAGACTTCTTTTATTTGATGTCCGTGACTGGAAACGCTTTACCTGTTCAGTCTTGAATAATGACCATCTAAAAGCATGGGGCATCCACAGAGATGTTTTAGAACATTCTCGTTCAGTTAAAGGATGAGGACTGAAACATGAATACTACTACGATTTCAGAGCTGTTTCACTACTGCAGAACTCTAGCAATGTGTAGTCTGTTGAAGGTCTCTGGGCAGTGCAGCAGCAGAGTTGAGTTAAAGAAAAAGTACCTTTTTGGGCTCAGTGCATGATTCTGGCCCCTTTACTTAGCTTGTTGTCT
>NW_008610851.1:0-249 GCF_000691845.1 Merops nubicus
AGGCGGCTCCCAGCTACAGGAGGGCGAACATACCGCTCCGCAGTTCTAATCAAAGCCTCTGGTAGGAGAACCTGCGCAAATGAACTTTGTTTTCCCCTTGTCAGCTATGAACAGCACAACCTCTCTTCCAGCTTTCCCTCTCCTCTCTTCTGCTGAGCAACATTAGCTCCATTTCGAACATTTCTCAAGGGTATCATTGAGGGATTTATAATAAATTCCCCAAACTTCAGGAAATAACGTAACGGCTCC
>NW_008610851.1:322-603 GCF_000691845.1 Merops nubicus
CACCGGCTGTGGACCCCGCCCCGATTCAATTGGTCGAGTGGCGAGCCCGGAGCCCTCGCTCTGTGCCCAGCTGCGATCGCAGCCCGGCTCTTCGTTTGCCTCCCTCTCCGGCCAGCACCAATTCACCGCGGTTTTTTCCCAAGGAAAGCGTTCCCTTCTAACGAAATCCTGTCGGAGCTTTCCTCCTTTCAGAGCTGACTAGCGGAAAAACCCAGCCGGGGTTCCCGCTAAGCCGCTGCTAGGTCTGGCGGCGCCCCCGGACCGCGGCTTGGGGGGCTTGC
>NW_008610852.1:0-1706 GCF_000691845.1 Merops nubicus
GGCCAGCCAGTCTCTGGGCAGAGAATCGTCCATCACAATGAGGAGCTGGCTGGAGAGCATCATTTGTGCACGAAGAAGCAGTGCCCACCTGTGCCCACATCTGTGTGCCAGGGCAAGGGCCTGGCTAACCCCCTCTCTGTCTCTTGCCCAGGCTCCCCCTCTCAGCGACAGCCCCCGGCGGGCACCTGGGCGGAGAGATGAACCCCACCGTCAGCATCGCTGTCATCCTGACAGGTACTCCAGCACCTCCCGCCCGGGCAGCAGCCAGGCAGGGGCTGTGTGGGCACCCCCAGCACCCCCCTCTCCCCTCTCTTAACCCCTGCTTGCCTCCCCCAGTCCTCCAGGCTGCCCACTGCCAGATGATCAAGGACCTGAGTGCCTGCCTGCTGGGCCAGAGCCTCCGGGTGGACTGCCGCTACGAGAACAAAACCAGCAACCCCCTGACCTACGAGTTCAGCCTCACCAAGGACAACAGGAAGCACATCATCCAGACCACCATCAACGTCCCCGAGAACATCTACCGGAGCCGATCCAACGTCACCATGCACAAGAACCTGGTCTGTCTCTACTTGCAGAGCTTCACCACCAGCGATGAGGGCGTCTACACGTGTGAGCTGAAGATCACCAATGACTATACTGGCAACCAGATAAAGAACATCACTGTCATCAAAGGTGAGATGGGCAGCAGTGCCAGGCCTGAGTCCTCCGTCCTCCTTCCCACCTGCTCCTTGGCTTGGCAGGCCTAGCAGAGAAAACCACAGCCCCCTACAGCATCCTCAACCCCCCCCTGAGCCCCATAAATGTTTCCCAACCCTTACATATGTCCTTCCAGCAGCAAGCAGAGCAGTCAGCCCCACAAATAGCCTCACTCTGCCCCATCTCACACTGCTATTCCTGCCTCTCTCAGGCCTCGGGCTCTTTGCCACCTTCCCATAGGTGATACTTCATAGTCAGCCCTGGCAGAGGATGCTGGTGAAGGACTGAAGAGGTCTGTGGTCTGCAGCAGGAGCACAGTGGGGATTTTCCACATTGGGGTCCTGCAGGAGCAGCTCCCCAGTTGCAGAGCCCTTCATCTTACCTGCTGCCCTTCCCCTCATCACCTCAGTCAGGCACAGGTTATACCCCCCAGGGTGTCTGTGCACCCCAAAGCTTTGACGCGAGGAGGGAGGGGAAACAGGCAAGGGGCCAGGATGGGACTTGCTGTGCCAAGAGAAAAGACAAGAGGCCGAGTCCCAGTACCCCTTGGGACAACCACTCTGCTCCCTGAGGGATTTCATTGCACCTCTTCTCTCCCTTTCCCTCCTCTCTCCTCACAGACAAACTGGAGAAATGCGCCGGCTTCAGCCTGTTGATCCAGAACACTTCGTGGCTCCTGCTGCTTCTCCTCTCCCTGCCTCTCCTGCAAGCTGTGGACTTCGTGTCCCTGTGAAAGGAAAACGCTCACCACGCACACACCCACACCCACCCACCCGAGCCCACATGCACGTCCGCACACCTCCGGCCCCCCCAGCGACCCCGCACCCCCCCTGCTGGAACGCAGCCCCTGGAAAGAGAAGCTGAACCCTCTGGAAGCAGTGAAAAGCTCTCTCTGTGTTAGCTCTATCTAGCCGTGTATCTAACGCTCCCCCGGCGCCACCCGCCCCGCTCCCCAGCATGGTGGCTCTGCCCTGGCAGCCTCTCCCCGCTCGCTGGGCTGGCTGGGTTGG
>NW_008610852.1:1834-2406 GCF_000691845.1 Merops nubicus
GGGAGCGCGGGGAGGGGTCCCCGTGCTGGGTGCTGTGCCCGCTGCCCTCGGAGGAGATGGGGCTGCTGGCACACCCAGCTCGCCCCGCCTGCTAGCCAGGTGACTTGCTGGTCTCTCAGCCTGCTCCTCTGGCCCTGAGTCAGCCTGAGAGGCCACGAGGTGAGTCCTGAGCGGGGAGGAGGCAGAGGGAGCGTGATGCCAGGCCGGGGAGGAGAGGGAAGGAGGTCTAGGAGACACCCGTCACATGCCCCGACCTCCTCAGGGCTCTTCTGTGGCCCTGGGAGGGGGCTGACTGCAAACAAGCTTTGGCAACAAGTTTTTCCTTATCTGTTTTTTACAGCTGAGCTGGAAGTGAGGCCTCCTCCAGAAATCATCTGGTACCTTTGGGTTGCCCGAGGCAGAGACACCACTTGCTCTCCCCAGGGACCAGCTCTTAGCTGTGACGAGAGAATTTCTGCCAAGGCCCGCTTGCAGTGGAGGCGAGCAGATCCTCTCTGAGCTAGCCACAGCCCTGCCTTCACCCTTCCTCCCCTCCCAGAGGCTGCTGGAGCTGGATCCAGACAGGCTGCTGA
>NW_008610852.1:2438-2789 GCF_000691845.1 Merops nubicus
TCCTCTGGACCGTCACCCTGTCTTCCCCAAGGGAGCATCTGGGGGGCCCCAATCCTTATTCATGGCCCACGTCCTGATGCCCGGCCCTGGGTAGGCTCAGCAGCCTTCCTCCAGCACAGTCTTCCTCCAATCCCACCATGCTGCTGGGAGGAGCCCACGTGCCCCCTCCGTTCTCCCTGCTCCCATTCATCATTCCCCTGTCTCCATTTAAGAGCAGAAAGGGGCCTAAGGGCAGCCCACCTCTTGGCCACCACCTCAGGAGGGCCGGGACCTTCCCAGGGTCAGTGAGAGCGGGGAGGGGGACGCTGGGCACAGCCCACACCCTCCAGCCCAGGCTGGCTGGTGCCCCCT
>NW_008610852.1:3169-3421 GCF_000691845.1 Merops nubicus
CGCGGGGGCGCGCGCAGAGCCCGCCCGCCTCTCCAGTCTCATTTTTTGGTGAACATTTGTAGTTGTTTCCACAGCTTGTCGTAAAAGATATTCTGTTAAAGGGGGGGGAAGGGGAAAACCCTACGAAAAGGAACAATGAAAAACAAAAAAAACCCCACACCTATCCTCCAGGAGTGTTCCTCTTGTCTGCACAATAAAACCCGAGGTCGTACGTTGGCGTCACGGCCACCCGTGTGTCTGGGGGGGGACGAC
>NW_008610852.1:3587-4179 GCF_000691845.1 Merops nubicus
GCCCGCAGGGAGGCAAGGCAGGGTAGGTGTGAGCGGGCACCCAGGGCCCATCCTGGCTCAGCCAGGGGGGGAGTTACCAAGGCTGGGAGTGGGGCTGGGTGTGCACGAGGGTCACAAAGCTCCTAGCCCCCCTCCTGGCAGGGTCCTTGCTGCACCCCCGCGTGGGCACGCTGCCCGTGGGGCTGCCAGCACACCCCGTGTCCTCTAAAGCAGCTGGAGCAGCCACACTGCTCCCTGCCCAGGCTGCTGGGAGCCAGGGACCACGGGGCACGCTTTCCCTCAGGTTTGGGAGCCCTGCCCGGCCACCACCCCCTAACGCCACCGGTGACCCTGCAGCCACCTCCCAGAGCGACACCTTTGCGTGGCCCTCCCTGTTTGAGGGCTGGAGCCAGTGCCACCATAATTGCATCCCTCCTAATTGCCCTGGGCAGGCACTCCCTGCGTCACGGCCGCCCGGGTGCCCGTGTACCACGAGGCCCCTCCTGGGCGGGTCAGGTGCTGGGTGGGTGTCTCTGTGGAGTCATGAGAGCCGTGGGTGCTCCTGTGGGTGCCACGCCAGCTGCCCATCCCAACCTTTGCTACAGGCCTAGAG
>NW_008610852.1:4260-4468 GCF_000691845.1 Merops nubicus
ATGCTCTGCTCCGGTCCTTTCTGGCAGCCATGGGCACCCTCTCTTTCTTCCTCCCTCATGCCCACACCAAGTTGTGTCCCACCCTGGCCCCTCTCTTAACCCTTCGTCCCTCATTTCCCTCCTAGATCTCCATCTCCTTCCAAAAATCTCTCCCCTCCCTACACTTACCCTTCTTCGTGCCCACAGCCTCCCCTCCCAGCACCCCGCT
>NW_008610853.1:0-265 GCF_000691845.1 Merops nubicus
TGCCCTCCGCAGTACTGTGCATCGTCAGGCTCACCCTTTGGTCTCGAGCCCATCTATAAGTTGCACCTCCTCCTTGATGACCTGAGGTGCCCTGGGCCCACCTAGCTATAAATAATTTACCCTTACACTGCCAGTCCAAATCCACCTGAGCCAGTCTGTTCCACCTGCTGGTTGGTGTGATGTTCTTCAGTGGCACAACTCTTGGGTGTATGCTCTTCCACCTGATGTACTTTCACAGCCAGGTTCTTGACCTGGGCAGCAATAT
>NW_008610854.1:0-41108 GCF_000691845.1 Merops nubicus
CGCTGTGAACACGGGTTCGCTGCGTTTTGATGGTTTATGTTGCATGAGGATACAGCATATTTTATGAGATTTTTAGTTTAATGCCACCTTTATTGGCAGTGAATTGTTATTATTCAGTTTTTCTGTCTTTGGATCCCAAGTAATAAACCTGTATAGAAAGATACCTGACTGATAGGCAGCGTAAGGTAGAAAATTTCTTAATAAAGATTGAACGAAAAGCATTCTTTTTTAAAGAATAATAAAATCTGAAAATTGCTGTTGATAAAAAAATTCTTTCATGTATATTATAAGCGTTTCCCTGAGGATGACACTGGAGCAATGTCCAGAGGAGACAATCTACCCATGAAATGGGATGACCCTCAGCAGATTCTGCAGGAGTTCAGCTGATGTCCAGACACTGATATCCTTTCTTCACCAGAGGCAGATGCTTTTGAGATCAGATCAGATGAAGGCCTAAGGCAGTAACTTTGTGCTTTGGTTCTCAGATGGTGACCTTAGAATTTAAGTTAATTAGAAACAGCTCTTTCTAGCTCTCCTGGTTAAGACAAAATGCTCAAAATATGAATCCGCAGTAACTATTATGGTTTGCTTAAGTGTTGAGACAGCCTCTGCTGAAAGCCATAGTTCACTGATGTATTGTCAGTCTGAGCAGGCTTCTTTCATGGAAAGAAAACACAGACTGTACAGCATGCTGGGCTGGCCTTTCCTCCCTGTGCTTTGGAGGCAGTTGGTTAAATTTGATTTTTTGTACAGCACTATTCCCTATAGTAGCTCTGGACTTGAATGGCATCAAGACAGTTAAGCAGTGGAGTGGGTGCACCAGATGTTGCCTAGGCTCCATCCGTGGAGGTTTCAAAACCAGACCAGATATAGCCCTGTGTAACTTTGACCCCAGAACTGATCCTGCTTTGAGCAGAAGGTTGTACTGGAGACCTCCCAAGGTCCCTTTCAACCCTTCAGCATCTTATGATCCTTTATTTCTGGAGGAAACCCTCCCACACTGGACACAAGCAGGATATCAAGCTACAGCTTCACCAAGGAGACTATTTATATGTCTGGTCCACTCACTTTTTCCCTACTTTGATATCCAAGGTCTTGTTATTGAGGGTTAGACCTTTGAGTATGACAGGAGGAGGTCACTCCTCTCAGTACTTATGACTACTACTCCAGAAAAGAAGTACTGCTTGAAGTTCTTTGAGATGTGAGAGGAAGCAATATGTTGGATTAGACACATAATATTACAATTTTTCCTCAGCCATGGATGCTCCTTGTAGTTGTAAGTGGCAGTTGAGAAAGGCTGCTGAATTTCAAACAGGTTGGCTCTGCATTACAGCAGTTCTGAAACTTCTCTTAATGTTACTTTAATGACTTAATATTACTTTAATGATGATTGTGAGGCATGTCATCTCCCTCGTACAGCTGACTGGAATTGAGAGCACTTTCTCATGTTTAGGAAATAGCATAATACTCAACAAAAAGTTTCTTCTAATAGTCTTAGCTTTGAAATTCCTACCTACTAATCTTTCTTTTGCAGATGTACAAGCTAACACACAGGCAAAAAGATTTCTATTTAGCTCTGCTATTAATATGTGACATCTACTTGTTATGTTTTGCCTTGGGCTTAACTAGTTTTGTCTAAAATATATCCAGTGCGGGTAGTCAAGCTCATTTTGGGGTTAAGAGGTTTACTTAGAGATACACTGGTTATCTAAAAGTTTTACAGTTAGAGCTTGATTCTCTGTCTGTGGGCACTGAACCAGACTGGCTGCATTGGTTCACTGCCCAGTAGTTTTCACACTGAAACACACAAGCTGCTCGTTCATAAAAGAGATGAGAGAACAATCTTCTGCCTTTGTGTAAACTCACCATCCGTTTACATGGGACTTCACCACTAGTTGGCTATTTGATCTTGTACAGACATAGCTGTGTATCTAACTGCTGACTATACTGAACAATTACATTATTGTAATGCTTAAATTGCTCCTAGAGGCCTATTTTAGCCTGATAAAAATTATAAATGAATAAATTAAACTGTGTTTCAATATTCAGCATTTTACTACTGCTAATAATTTAGGAGTTGATTTCCTTTGCCTATTTTATTAACGTATTTATAGTTCACGAGGAATATGCAGAGGCTTAATTACTTTTTATTTCCGGTGCTTACAGAAATTAAAATTCTCCACTGGACTAAATTTGGTTCTCAGAACAGGATATAACTTTAAATACTTTCCCTTGGTGGTATCTGCAGGGAAAGGATTTGAGCCTACTATGATGATCCTGTTTTCTTATTTGCTTTAAGTCTGTTAAGAAACTGAATGGGAAAAATTTAAGTATTAAGTAATCCTTCAAGGTGTCTAACAGAACACTTTTTTTGAGGAATACAGATAAGAAGAATATCTTGAAAATTTATTAGGTGTAGATGCTCTTTCAGACAGTCACGAAGAAGACAGAACTAAAAAAGAAACAGTCAATTTGTCAAAACCAGCCTTGTTTGAAATATATGCAACACAAACTGCAGAAACTTCTTGTATTACGAGGAGAAGAAGTGCTGAACAGAAAAGGTGAGTTCTTATCACAGACATCATTTAAACCCATCTTTTCTAGTGCCAAAGGTACACACTTTACACGCTTTACAGGGTTATAAAAAGTCAAGATACGTACTCTAGTGGGTTTACAACCACAACCATGTGCTTAAGTGCTTTGATGGATCAGGCCCTTAACAAGAACAAACTCACAGAGAGATGAGCTGAGAACAATATTGAGGGCGGACTGATATGAGGTCATTAAGTGGGAAGTATGATGTTGTGCATGTACCCTGACTGAGAGGGGATCCCTGCCTTAGATGCCCACGTCTGGGGGACAGTCCTGGGGTACTCCAGGCACTTCAGACACATCATTTTCTTTCAAGTATCTTTTTTCGCTATTGAAAAGTGTGAGGATTCTTAGAAGAAGTATGTGTTAAAATGTAAAGGAAAAAATAAATTTATTCTGTGAATGGAGAAATACCTAGCTCAAGCAGAAGGTTAAGCACTGCAGAAATAGGAAAACCAGACTTAGCTGAAAAGGGAAAAAGCCACTAAAACTGCATTTTTAGTGGTTTCTCAGGTATTAGTGGACAGAACTAATGCAGATCCAGTATAGATTTTCAGGAGGCAGTCTGCAAAATTTAAAATAGTGGTCTTGTGCAGCTCGTAAAGGAATAAAAAAAAAAAAAATTAAAAAAATATTTTTTTTACCTGGGCTTCCACACACAGAAATACACTTTTTCAGCCATGGCCTCTTTCCTCCAATCAGATTTTTAGCCAATTAAAATTAAAAGAAAAAAAAGAAAAAAGAAAAAAGAAAGAAAAAGAGTGAAAGAAAAAGTTAATAATCACTGAGTAAGACATGTGCCCTGTGTGCCATGACAGCCATAGCATGATGCCCAGCCCTTCTCCACCCTGTGGGGAAATAGCATTCTAGACAGCATATGGACTTTTCAAGGATGTGCTCTGAAACCAGACCTGTGTCTCTCCAACTTCATTCTTCTGAAGACAAAATATCAGTATCAGATGTATCCCTTATGCTGTCACCCATAAGAGCTGAGGATGTAGGACTGTTGGAACAGGCTCTACAAGAAGATTATAGAAAAGAAAGAAAGTCAAAAACTAGCATAATCAGATTATGTGCTCTGCATTTCATACCACCAGGGCAAGTGCTTTCAATCACACAGCAAGTGAATAATGGGTATACATATTGGACATCACCAGAGTCCTGTGTCTATCTGCCTAGAGAGCCATTAACCAATTTGCTAGTTGAAATCATGGCTGCTGAAGTAAAGCCTTGATTGAAAGCAAATGAATTCCCATACCCTCTGTCTGTAAGTCCCAGGGTGGTAACTATCTCTTAACAACAGAAGAGATCTGGTGTCTACATTTTTTAAGTTAAAATTTTTTAAGTTAAAACACTGCAGCACCACATGAGAATGAAATGCTAGCTGTCTAATGGAACTCTACCTCCTGAATGGTCCTGCTGTTGTGCGTACCTGATCTTCTCTAACATAGGGAACTTAAATGCATCGCAATTATTCATTGTTTTGGAAGTGTTATTACTTAATACAAATGCAATTCAGAGATTGCAATGACCCTAGCACAAGTAATAAAGATCATTCATTCGTGACTGGAGCATTTTTGGATCTCCAAGAACAGCAGCTTACCAAAAGAAGAGGCTGGCTAGTTAAATGGAAACCAAGAGGAAAGTGGTGTAAACCCAGGTTTTGTGCGTCACTGTGAAGTTTTGCACAAACACACCTCTCAGTGGCTCTCAGGCCAGGTTAAGTGACGTAGCTGACAACAGTGCAGTGCACAAGATCAACACAGCTTTCAACCTGTGGCATCCTTGCAGAGGTTTGGAACGCGACAGTCAGTTACACACGGGAAGAAAGAGACAGTTGCTGTCAGGAAAAGAGCACTATTGGAAGAGCACACAGTGAAGCAACGTATCCCTAAATGTTCTAGCATCATCTGAGGGACCAGTTCAGCACTGGCAGCTGGTGGAGCCCTGTCTCTATTCATTGTATGCGTTGATTATCATAGACTTGTAACTCTGTTTCCAGATCAGCTCAATGATAGTTTGAAGTTAGTTGTAGGCTACTTCATTTACTCTAATCTCAATACATATTTAATACTTTTTTCTGAAGGCGAATTTACCCCCCTTGTATCATTTAGGGAAAATGGCCACAAAGGTGACTGCTAGTGAAGGTTATCCCTTGCCATGGCATTGCAAGAGATATTAATGAGAAACCCTTGGCCCTGTAGTCCCTGCTCTCTGACTGCCTCTTAGCACTTGTGTCCTTTCTCGGTTCCATCTCTACAGCAGATCAGTTGCGCGCTCTTAGCCAGTTTTCAAAGAGCTGGTGCCCAAGACTTGTATACCTTCCCCCCAAACCCATTTACTGAAGTGTCCATGAGGCATAATACTTCCAGCACATTCATCAAATGATGCAGGGAGATTTTCAGGTGGTTCATATTCCAAAGGAAGGTCCAGAATTTCACAGAAGAAACAGGCAACTTAGATAAGTTCTTTTTTAAAAAAGATCTTTTAAGAGTGAAATCCAGTAGAGGAAATGCACATGGTGAATGGAAAGTAGAAAGAAAACAAATTTAATATCTCTTTGCCAGCAGAGCACTGTAACTTCAAAGCTTAATTAAACTAAATGCATGACTGAATTAAATATATTGTTCTGAATGATCCTCCAGGTCAATGAAATTCTTAACTGATTGATCTGCAAAGTAGGACAGGTGATGAATCAACCCAAATTTGCCCAGTTTTCATCCCTCCCCCCCCAGTGTAATTTGTTCTAGACAAACTGGGTAAGTAGATAAAAATAGATAAGTCATTTTGCTGATAGCCTGAAAAAGTGTTCATTCTATTTGTGCTACTAGTGCCTAGGTGTTTCTCAGATTAAAGCCAGCAATTTTTTTTTTCTGTGTATTTTTTTGATGTTAATTGGGCAGGGAGTGTAAATGACTGCAAGAAAATAAGTAGATCCCAGACATTTTATTCAGGTAAAATAACCTGTAAACTGCAAATAAGGGGCTGGCTACAGGACAAACATCCCGGATTTCAGCATGCCATAAATTAATAGCACATTCAGTTAGCTACTATTCAGAGATTCAAAAGCTCTTTCAGATAATTAAATATTGTATGACTATACTTTTAATAGTGAATCAAGCCAAAAAGAAACCCAAGCAAGCCTCCAAACCAAATATTCCTGCACACCCCGAAAAAGATAAGAGACACAAAGGAGAACTAAATCTGTATTTGCAATATTTCTATTGCTTTTCTGCTAGCCACAATTACATTTCTGTAACAGAATAGAAGGTGAAAGAAAACATCTAGCTATGCCTACTGCTATAAATAATGCATGAGTGGCTGTCTGTAACAGTGAAAAACAGTTAACAAACAGGCCAGTTTTGTGAAATGCAGTCCTGTAATGCTGCCAAAGACAACGTCTGCCTAGATTATCTGTGTTGCAAGGCTAGGCTGTGTAAACTGAAGTCACCTGGGGACAAGTTAAGTTGTACTCTTGAAGGTCTTAAAAATGTTTAAATGCTTTAGATCATAAATTTTTTGATCACCTACTTCCCTACTTTCTTTGTCTCTAAGCCTGTCAAATTTCAAGTAGAGATTGGAAAACGAAAGAACTTTTAAGTAAGGCATAGGCCAGAAAGGATGACTTTTGCAAGTTTTGTTCTTCCTTATGAATTGACACAAAATGACAACTGATTAGGGAGAATTGTAAAATGCAACTAGAGGTGTCATTCTCTAGATTGAAGTTTAAGGCCACTGGGGTCACTTACGATCTCAGATTTATTTTCAAAATGACAGAGTGATTTAAGAATCTTGGTTTTTATTTTCAAAAGTGACTCTCTCCCATAATGAGGTTTAGGTTCCAGGATTTATTTTGAAAACATGCTTATGCACTTTACTGCATTTTAGGGTACACAAATGCAGGTTTCATAGTGGAAAAAAAGCAAAACAAAGCAAAATGAATTTAGATGCCAAAAGGTCTTCCAACGTTTTACTCTACCTTGCTCCTCAGACCAGAAATTTAAGTTCCCAAGTCACTTCTTTTTTAAGGGTTTTCCCTCACTTCACATCCTTCTGATAGGATTAATTTTCACTTAAAACTAGATGAATATTCAAAACATCATGAACACTCAGTGGGATTCTTTGGGTGTATTAACACAATTCCTTTTTGAATTTTACATCCTCCAACACTCCTTATGGTTTTTTTTGTATGAATAACCAGTCACATTTGTTTGCTTTGGAAAACTTAATAGTACTGCTTGTCTGCTGAGGCTGGGCATGGTATATCTACATAGCACAGTGAACATGAGTCCATGCTAGATGAAAGCAAATGCTCAGCCACTGGCATCATATAATAAATCTGGCACAGCACGAGAAAAATCTGTGACTCCCATTGCTTCCTGGTAGTCTCAAAAGCCTGCTCATTCCTGTGCTGGAGACAAGACAGCCTTGGCCACAAACGTGCCTGCCCGGGCAGAGCCTTCCATCCCATATCCTGTGGTGAATCATTTGATGAAGATTTAGCAACTTAATCTGTGCTTCTCCATAAGAGAAGGGCCAGGACCAGGGAGGGTGCTGCTCTCCGGGCCTTACACCTCTAGGGGCAGGAGAGACGGCAAACACTGCTGACATGAGACCTGTGTAGGTAAACCACCAGGGCTTGATCTGTTTGATCCAGTACTGAATGCTCAGCCATATCCATAACTGCACTAGACTGTTGCAAAATGTACAAAGTATATGATAGAAAACTTAGAAATAGATGAAAGCTGAAAACTATAGTTTACTCAGTGGAAAAAAATAGCCTTAAAAGTGTGTTCCATCCTCCCTTTTGCCTTACTTAAAACTCACACTGAGTATAATAAGTAAAGGGGTTTTCTTTCTGGTTTTATAATTCTCTGTTTCTCTGCTGTTGGTCCGTGGCCTTTTGAATGTTTCCTGAAGGCAGTGTTTTTAGCAGTAAAGTTAGAAACAAAATAGAAGTGTGCTGCTTTTTCTGGGCAATTCATGAAAAGTAATCTCACACTAGTAAGGGTTTCAGAAATTGGTCCTGCTCCTTGGTGTGTGTACATAAACTGCCTCTAAGTGAAAAGGGCTGTGTGACATTTAGTTAAATGAGATTGATTGCATTAGATTATACAGATTCAGTTAAATCATCTGTTATTCTGAAAGTAACAAATTCACACTGTTCATTAAGAACGTGAAAAACGGATGTTATATCTGCCTTCCTTTATAACTTGCTCTGCTATAGCGTACCAGGACATGCTGAGCTTTAGCATAGTACATTGGTTTAGATTACATCAAACACTAAAATTCATCATTATCTGTTCTGTTCTGTTCTTCTGTGGAGATTCAGGCCCTTCCACAGCATTGTTGCAAAGCCAGATTGCTAAGAAGGCAGACTTATTGTGTTGGCTTTCCTTAGCTACCATCCGCCTTTGCATCTGCAAGCAAAAATTTCAAAGGAAAACTCTTGTTCCAGCAACCACTAGAAAGAATATTACAGAAATTGCAAAAGACTCATGTAATTGCTTTCTCTTTCCAGTCCAAATTGCTTTGATCAAACCCCCCAAATGCCAGCATGGGGACCAAAAGGAGCAAAAAATTTTCATTTAGTCAGCAGTACATTTATCCTCAGTAATACTAATGATATCAAGGCAAACCAAAGCCTGCAAAGCCACACAGGGTAGAATGGAGATGAGACCTTGACTTTACTCCTGCAGCAAACTGGCCAGTACCATAAATTACTCCCAGCATTGGATCTTGGGTTCTTTCACAACCAGGCAAACCTTCCACAGATATCCATTATTACAAAAAAAAAAGTGATTCTTTTGTCGATACAAATTCATCTTCCTTATGCAGTAGACAGTACTTTCCTGAACGGATTCAACGGACTAAAGTAATCTGCAGTAGAATTTTAGGAGATATTTAGAGGAAAAATATCTCTTCTGTTTGCCTTTCAGCATTGTGTAAGTGATCCTTCTCAGGGGATTGTAGATAATATGCTTCTATCTATTATATGTGATTTTGTAATGCATAGGGTCCAACCAGTGTCTGCTCAGCGGCATAACCTGATTCTTACTTATAAGATTCTTTATAGTGTAGATAAAGTAATTGCGAGTGCCTTGATAAGGAAGGTTATTATAGCTATGACTGAGCATACTGCTGGTAGCTATTTAGTAAGCAATAAGACAGCACACTAATCCATCTATAATCTTGGATAACCTCTACACTTCATTTCCTGGTGATGGTAACAATCATTTTGAGCTCTTATGGCATTTCAGTGTCATACTCCAAATAGGAAAGCAATTAACTCTTTGCTTTGATGGTAGTATTTAAGTCTATGTTATTAATTTAAACCTTACTGACTGTGGTTTGCCACACACAGTTAGCTTTAAGATGCATACTGAATCAGGATCCAAGAAGCACACAGGCTGAGTTCCCTTAATATTTGCAGCTTTAATGCAGTAAATTAAAATGTGATCAAACAATAAATCATATTAATGTATTTTGTTTACTTTTTTTAATGAAAAAAAAAACCCAGCACGCAAAATCTTGAATTTATGAATCAGATGATCCTTCTGGGAATGAAGTAATTCAGAGTCTTGAAATCAAATCTTGATCATATTTTTAGGGTAATGAATATAAATTATTAATCTATCTTTTCCTCCCTTTTTTTAACCCAGCTCCTCAGAATAAATGCTCAGTATAGCTAAATGGAGCTCTGATGTTTAGAGCCCTGGTGTATATCAACTCTTACTGCCTTTTCATATAACGTGAAGTGCAGCAATCATTCTGTGGTGTCAAAAACTGTTTGGGCTACAAGACAGATGGGACTTTCAAAATGAAATGTACCTATGACTGTTTGCTACTATATATATATATATAAAACGTCTCATTTAGTCTCATCTGTGATTTTCCAAGAGGAAAATGTTACCACAAGTAATTTATCTCAGTCCTACAGGTTTGGATCATTGAATGACCAGCTCAAATAGGTCTAGAAAATGTGTTTCTATTTCTTTTTTTTTAATGAAACTTGGGTGTTTTGTGTGTTTTATCATGAACACTTTCATGCTCTTTTAAAAAACAAGAGCAAAACCAAAATCAACTATCTTATAACACAAATAAACAAATATTTCCCCGTTATTACAGGTTTTATTCATTGATAGGTTTTTTTTAGACCTTAGTTTAGCAAGGGGTATATGTAACTTTAAACCCTGGAGTTAAGTTCATTGGTATAATGCATAGAGCACATATGAAAATGCAATAATATTTTTTCAGTATAGAAAACTTCAAGAAGATGTTTGGTCAATAGGACAGATGGTTGACTGTCCCATCAGGTGACTGGTTGAAGCTCAGAAAAGGAAGGGAAGACAAAGATCTGAGATCAATCTGAGACTTTTTCACACCTGAGGAGGGAATCTTTTATATCCCTCGATACAGCAGTTTTAGCAAGTAACTTTGCTGTTAACTCTCTTTGTAATAAGATAAACCAGGGAGTTTTATGTCTACAACATGGAAGAGAGACATTTACCCATTTTAGAAGAAAATGGACTTCTCTCTGCCTTTTATGTAACAAAGTTAAATATATTTGCAGTGAGGACTAGATGACACAGAATAATTATTGAAGCTTTAATTTTAATTTAAGCAGAGGCTATTTTATGATAAAGTTGAATTCTTGTTCTGTGTACTAATTCATTAAAAACTATTCACTTACTGACCTTTTGCAGAGTATAAGGATGGTTTGCTAGTGGACATGGCTGCAATATCTGATTCTTAGGCTTGTGAGACACAAGAGTCTTAAAAAACAAACAGAATACCAGTAGCATACAAATACAAGGACTTGCAACACATTCCTTATATTGATGTTTGTACGAAAATTCCTGCAGTGCTTTTTTGTTTGTAGTAGATTTTGCAGTGTTTATAAATATTCTAATGAATTAGTATTGTCCTCCTGTAAAATAGCAATTTTACTCTTTTAAACTATCTTTTATCTACTATGTTCTCTTGTCTGCGCATCCTTCCCTCTGGAGTTACCACCGTGTTTTGTATTTCAGGATCTAATTTGTTCTTTATTTCTGTATTTAATCAGAAGTTTAAAGACATTTTTCCACATAGTTGTTTAATTTTTGTATGACACTTCCCTCCTATGTTGATACTTTCCCTTAGAATTTTAAATGCGATAATCCAACAAGCAGTGGATAATCTCAAGCAAACCACCTTTTTATCATTGTGAGGGCAGAAGAGAGTCTGACTATGAAAGTATCTTTGCTATTGCTGGGGAGGAAAATGTTGCTGGAAAATACCTGAGAGAAAAAGGGCAGCAGTCCCCAAGAGCTAATGAAGACACGTGCCCTACTCTGTCTCCAGCTGCCAGTCCGGCCGCTGGTGCTCCCGAAAAGCCACACGCCAGCTCCCTCAGGAGCACTGGCAGGCCGGCAGTGCCAGCACGGCAGGGACATGGTGAGGCAGCGCTCCGAGAGCCCTGGATGAAGAGCAGGGTGTTGAGAGCTGTGTTCCCAGGCCCGGCAGTAACGCACTAGTACAAAACCACCGCTGGGGCCAGTTGTGCAGGACTGGTGCTGAAACGGCAAGCCAAGCATCTGGGGGAAAAAAATCCATTTACAAATGACAGTTGGCAGTGGTAGTGAAGTAGAAGGTTCTCAAATAGTGATTAAAAGCTGGAAATAGTGTTTCAGAGCCAAAGGACCAAAGTGCTTTTTTTACTTCATTGTGGTACAAGTTTTTCTAAGTATCACTTTGGAAAAGGCTATTTTGCAACAGTTAAGCCACAATCAAACTTCACAAAAATGATCTCACAAATTAAAAATTTTCAGTTTTTAAAATTGATTCATATTCAATCCAGTTTGGTCACTGGCCAAATTTCTGGCTTGAGGAAGCACAGCCATACTGAAACACGACTACTTCATGTCGTGCCCCTTCCCCTGTGCTGGTTTTCTGTGGTTCCTGGGCTGGGCTTCCCTCTGCCTTTGAGCCCCTGCCCCCAGCGCTGTGCATGCGCCCCACCACGAAGCACAGTTCATTACAGGCCAAGGTCACTTTTCTGCAGAGGTCACAGGGTCACCAGAATTCACATTTCTTTCTAGCCACATGTCATTTCTCTCCTGGCATGGAAAAAGTAATTAGCTTTCCCCATACAACCCCCATACAGAGAACAGAGTTCTTCATTTCCTTTGAGAGGAAGGGTGCTGCTTCCTTTCTTTACTGGGTGAACATCAGCAAATGAAAATCATTACTGGGCTCACTCTACATATTTGTCAGGAGATATTTTAGCTGTGTTTAAGTGAAGGGAAATTTCTTTCACAGGACACTGCCTCACAAATGCTCAGTCTGATGTTCAGAGGGAAAATGAAGCTGAAAATTATGACTTTCACCCATTTGAGGTAGGAACCTTTTTAAGGCCAGATTCTGTAAGAAGCAGGGCAATTCCTATTGTGTGGGTAGTTCCATTTATTTTTGCACAAATGTCTGTATGTGGGAACATTCAGACCAAGGCTAGAGCCTTTTCCACTGTTTTCAACCAAAAACATCAAACAAACAAAGACTTTCTCTTTCTCTAGGACCTTGTATTTCTGCCAAACCAGTCATCTTCCATTGACATCTCTATCTCCTACAGACTGGATTAGTTTTTAAGTGAAAATCCTGATTCTTCCCAACTCTAGCCGTTATTCCAGATCTTACATGAAGTGTTCAGTTCCATGCAAATGGCTACAGGGATGTTCCTACACACACGCCTCAAATATGAGGTGTTTATTGATCACCTTTTATCTACCCTCGTATTCGTATGGTGTGGCAGTTTGACTACATCCACTCCATGGTATTAACCGATTGTCAGCAGACAGATAGAGCTTCTATGACTCAGACATTTCCTCCTTCCTTATTAGATTGGTGTGAGAGTTTCTGTGTCTAAGCACATGGACTTGAACATCAGAGGTCTGTAGCGGTATGTCCTTGGCATAAATTTCATAAGGATCAAGAATTCACTCTATGCCACTTTCCTACTTTCTTTGACCGGTTGCCTTTTTTACTTCCTATGATATGGTCTTTACTAAAGAGTAATATTACATATAATAAAGACAAATTTACAACACTGAAGAGTAATAAAGAGTTTAATTAGACATTTAGGATGAAAGGAGTGGAATCCATATTGCTGTATTATGCTAACAATCTTTATGAATGTCTTCTAGTACCGCTGTACAATAGCTTCTGTCATTTGAACAGGGCAATAGACTCTCACAGGTAACTAGGATGTTTTCTTCCATTGATCACAAGGCCATAACTTCCCATGTCACCTGCTGCTTGTCATTTGAGACACATCTGTTTTCACCTTTGATGGATGGCCTTCTTTTTAGCCATAATGTCAGGATACTGTACACTCAGCTTTTACAAAGAAATTCAATTTGGTCATTGGCCAAAATTCATTGCTCAGTTACACCACTAAATTTATTTCATTTCCTTGAACAGACCTAGTCTTATTTACACCACAGAACAGAACTGATCATGTTTCCTATTCTTGCTGTTAACTCAAGGATTTCAAAAGCTCTGGTCAGGGTCCTGTTATGCTGGGTGTTTCTTATCACACTGATGGCATTCACAGCAGTTTAGTAGTAGTGTCTTTGATACAGGCATGTACACCTGCACTAAATTTATTACTTCCCTGTGTAAAATCATTGTGACTACATGCACAGGCAAGCCTGGGCAAGCACTCATTTGCTTAAAGCTGGTCATGGGTTAATGGCTGTGCTGGCGAAAAGAGGACGATCTGCACATCGGTGGTGCAATGATGCACCTGTGTGGCTTCATGAGATGGCAAGTAAGCAATAGTGCAGTGGCATCCCTACAAATCAACAGTAAAAATACCTTAATCTTGGACTTTAAGAACTTAACTCAGGCTTCATATTTAGTACAACAGCTTTTCAAAGGGGGGATTTTTTTTTTTTAATGTGTATTTTCCTGTAAGAAAGGAACATTTAATACTACAAGTGCATTACAACTAGAGAGGTTTTCTTTTTTTATGACTATAACTTTAACCACAAGAACTTGTTGAAACTTCTTGCTTTCTCAAAGAACTAGATGTTTTCAGCAAGATTAAATTTACTCCTCCCCCTACCCTGCACAGATATAAAGACTTAAACTTTACAAGACCTTATCCTGCCCAGAGTTTTTAGACTCTGCCTGATCAATAATTGCTTTTGTGAGGTGTCTGAGGGATTGCACTGCATCAAAAATGCAGTCATGCTGGAACCAACATACTAACTGCCTGTTAGGAACTGCAGCAAGAATCAGACTGAAAGCCATTGATTTAATTCATTATTTTCCAAAAATCCCTGATCCCACTATGTCTCTATCCTCCATTCAACATCCATAAAACATGTTCAGATAGCAGGATGGAGAATCTGATGTCTCCTAACTTATGGAAAGAATAAGTCAGGCATAGTTTAAATTAAATCAGTACTTCCATGGTCTAGAAGTTTGTACTCTTAGGTGTGCAAATGAAGATTTTAAGAAAGTTTAAGCAAGTTGGTGCAGTGTAAAATCATCTTTGTGACATACGTGTCTGAACTGTTGAAGATCTACAGGGAAAATTAAAATCGAGCTGTGCTAATTTGAGAATTATTAACTTTAATAATCTCAGATCTATTATTTCAGATCCAGATATGGCCAGCTTTCCAAGAGCTGAAAGTAATTAATTTCCTATAGCTCACCATGAAGCAGAATTGTGTACAAAAATATTGCCTTCTACAAAACTTAAAATTTATATTTTGCTTATAAACATACTGAAAAAAATATATTCTGTCTTTAACTGTGCAGAAGAACTAGGGCTGAGAAAGGAAAATAGGATTCCTCATTGCTTCTGTCTCAGCCAAAGCTTCCCACAGTATAATTTACAGAAGCAAAGGAACTGTTCAAAATAAATGGGTCCCCAGTAACCAGTGAGCCTGCTGCTCAGTTCTGTTCAGGATTATTTTATTCTTCTCGTTTGTGTGGAACAAGGGGCACAGAGCAAGAGGCAGTTGCTGGATCCTAGGTTGTAAGGGAAGCTTCATTGCCAAGAACAGTAGAGTTAAGGCCAGATTTAGAAATCTTTCCTTGTACTGAGTATTATGCCCACCTCCCCAAGTAATTTCATTGATTTCAAAAAGGAAGAATTGTGGAGTGAAATGCTGCTTGGCCTTAACAAGGAGGAACCTGGCTTTCTAGATCTTCTGCTTTTAATAGAGCTACTTAATTTTGTCTTATACAACTATTTTTTAAAAAATTCTGACAGCTGTGCTTGCCTTATGTCTTTCAAAAGGCAGAGTGCTAAGCTAGCTGAAGAAAATGCTTCACAAATCTGACATGTTAGAACTATCCGCATCAAGAGATAACTTTTTTATCTTCAATTTATTCTGCAAAAAGACTCTGGGGGGGTTATTTCAAAAAATGAAAAATGGGCCAGCAGAAATGGTGGCGTGCAGCTCCCATTTATCTGTTTTACAGCTGTGAGTTTGATTGCTAGAGTAGCACTGAAGAAACTAGATGCTTTCTTGAACATGGTATAACAAACATTCTATTAATACAAAGCAAAAATAAGTTAAAAGCCGAAAGATAAGTCTGAGATGCCAGATATTTTATTTTATGTGACTCCTGAGATCCCTCAGCTGCAGTGGACAGGGCTCCCATAGCAGGGAAGGCAGAGTGGGCCTTCAGCTAGCGATAGGAGCGTGGCCTGCGGCTGGCTTGGCGTGCACCCCCGCAGCGGGACGGGGTGCACAGCCCGGGCAGGGCAGGGAGCTGAGGGCAGCCCCCAGGCAGCCCCTGGGCAGCCCTCGCTCCCCCAGGAGCACTCTCTCTTCTCCCAGACTTCCTCAGGCTAAATCAAATGCACGTTCTAATGGACTGTTACCTGAATTAGCTCATAAAAAATTCAACATGTTCTAGGCACCAGAAGCACAATTAAAAAGTCTTCTCTAATAGGAAATCGGGTATTTTTAACGGCCCATTTCTTTGATCACAACAGTTAATTTAACCACTGCTGCCTGCTTCACATGGGCTGCGGTCGCTGAAGCTGTTCTATTTTCTGAGCAAAATGAGAAGGGCACATAGGTAGCTCTGCTTCTGTTACAGACACGTTGGAACAGCTTGGGGAGAATTCAGATCTGTCTGATGATCAAATTACAAACCAGCAATAACAGGATAAAGAAACACGTTTGATGCGTTATTGTAGTTAAGTGAGAGCAAGAGCAGTCATTAGAAGTCATGTGTATCCTGTCCTGCTACAGCTTTCAGAAAAATCAGACATCACTTAAAGTTTGTGAGACAACTGACTTTTTTCTAATGTTTTTTTTCCAGTACAAGTTGTGTTTAAGGGATTGCCATCAGAAACAATCAGTGGAGACTTAAACAAGCTCAAAAAGCAGCAAGTAAAACTGGACTTTTATGATATTTGAAAATTTCTCCTTTGTGGTAGGAACTCTAGACTGCACACATGGTGCCTTCAGGACACCAACTGAGAAAAAAGCTGCTTTCAGAGGCAGTAAGTGATTTCATTCTATTAATGTCCAGGTGATTTGTGGTGCCCATTACAGCATCACTAATGTGATGGCAAACATTTCCTGGGCATGCCATGTTTTCAATGTTCTTCAGAACATAGTCAACTCAAGTGCTTGTACAGCACCTGACTGGAAAAGACAGCCCCTGGGGTTCATTCTTTTCATCAGTCAAATACTAACTCTGAAACAAAAGGGACCTTTTCATTTCCAAAGATGCTGAAATAAACCTAGTGTAAGGGAGCAGAAGGACAGAGTAAACAAGCCTACAAAGCAGGTGTGTAAGTCAGTGGAACAGACACAGAAATTTTCTATTCTATTCCTTCCATATAACTTTTGTTATATGTTTGTTCCTTACTCTTCCTAGTTGAAAAAGCAAGTCAATATTTAAACTATGCGTATATATGCATGTCACCATTTAATTATATTAGAAAAGGCAAGAGCAAAATAAGGAGGCTCATACTTCGAGTGGCAAATATAAAAAAAAATACACCCAATACAGGCAGAGCCTTCAAGGATCTCACTGGAGCACTTGCCCTTCTCCAGGGAAAGCAACTCAAACTTATCTGTCTAACGCTGAACAAAATATGGCCTCATTATTTTCCTCACTGAAGGGAACAAGGAAGTTGCACCCTGCAGGACTGAAAGAAGCAGCTGAACCACAGCCTTCCCCGCAGCTCCCAGCTCTAAGCACTGGGACCCCTTGTGTGACAGCACCCATCGCTGTCCGCCCCCAGGACAAGCCCAGGCAGGGGCAGCAGGCCCGGAGAGCAGGCCCCCTGTGGCCCAGGCTCCTCACGCAGCGTTAGTGCTAAGGAGAGTGGTGTGGCATCGGCAGGAGGTGGTAACTGGGTGTGTGTTGGCCTGAGGAGTCACAGTTCAGAGGCGGACATGTTACAGCTCCCGAGAGAGCTGTCCAGCTGGAAGAGCCCGGCTGTGCAGAGGAGCAGAGACCCGTGAGGCACGGAGCTGATCCAGAAGGCTCTCAGCAGCTCCTCGGAGGAGCGCACAGTGAAAGCTCCATGCAGGTCAGTGTATAGCGTTTCCTGAGGTTTCTGCCTGGGGCATCGCAGCAAGAGTGCAGGCTGCACAGACTCTGAAACAGTGAATGAAACCCTGGAGCACACTGAAAACCTGTAAAGGGAGGAGCACAACTGCAGGTCACTGAACCAGCCTGACAGTTAGCTGTCTTTATCCTAGTGCCTTACACTACACTTGCTTCCTACTAACAAAGTAACATTGGGTTCATCTTTTTAGTGGTACACTACAGTAGCTATTGAAGAGCTGGAACAGTTATGTAAAAGAATATGATTTTAGAATGAACATATTATCACTTTCTAAACTCAGTCAAGATCTGGATTTTGTGTAAACCAAGAGAAACTTTAAAAAGGATGATAGGGTAAAATCAATATTGATTATTAAGAGTAAAAGTGCTATAATTGAGTCCATAAAACCTTTTAAGATCCAGCTAAAATTTTCCAGTAAAGCTGCAATAAATTACTCCTAGAGAAGTAAAATATTTGCATGGAATTCAGTGTCATTATATCAGAACCTGCTTAATGAAGAAAAAAAAAAAAGAGTATTACTGATTCTGCCATGAAGGCTATTATAAGCGGAGAATTAGCACTGCTATTTTGGCAAGTTACCTTTTTCTACTAATATTTCATTATATTCCACAAGAATCTACTTCTAAAATCTCCCCGTGCTTTTATGATCTTGCTTTTCATTGCTGTTTGGCTTTCTGCTTCTTAGACCTTTAAAATCTGACATATTAGCTCCCTTATTATAGCTCTGCAAGAGCAAGCCCTTTTAATTTATGGAGGGCCCTAATTTTTATAATCTGATAACAGTACAGGCTGTAAATCTTTTTAATGATAAAATAAATGGAAATCTAGCATGGCATTTGTGTCATCACTTCTTTAATAGTTTCTATCTAGTTTAAATTTTTAGGTTTATAATAAGTAGAATTATGCAAAGGAATAAAATCAAGTAATATTTTGAATTTACATTTACAGTGTTTGGGAGGTGACTCGCTCATGCATTATTCCAATTTTACCCCAAAATAACTTGAAGTTCATGGATTTAACAAACAGCGTGTACTAGTTCTGTGTTGTTCATTGGAAGTATATCCCAGAACTTTTAACTTCTATCAAATGAAGAACCAGCTGTAACTAAATCTGCTTATATTATTTATTTATTTACATACAGTGAAAAGTTTCTGATTGCTTCCACTAACACACCTTTTGATTATGCTTGCTTCAAAATCAGATATGCATATCAGATCTTCCAGACATGCTGTGGAAATGATCCAGAAATCGAAGCTGAAGGAGAGCACAGTATCCTGAGATTTCAGGGATGATTCCTCCTGCAAACTAACCACTGACCCATAAGGGGTACCTGTAAGTTTCCGTGTGAAAATGAAGGCTCTGCTTTTAACCTAGAAAGCCCTGTGCTGCCTGAGAACCAAATGTCTGAAAGACTGCTTCTCTTACCTTTGTGCTGGTAAGATCAGCAAAAGCTCCTCTGTACAGAGGCGAAGAGGCCCCAGGCTGAGCTGAGTGTGAGTTCTGAACCTTCACTTCTATGTCTTGTCCGAAATAGCTTGTTTCTGATGGGCTTCACAGGACAGGGCAAAGGTCTTTTAAAATGAACTTTTAAGTTAATTGTCAGAAATGATCATATTTCAGTGGCCTGTGCTTAAAAATATTATTTGATGCAGGCTTTCTCTGTTATGGTATGTAGATCATATGATTAAGATTTACGTTCACTTCAGTGAATTCCGCTGTGCAAAGGTAATTATCACAGTGGTCATTTTATGTTGCATTAAACTTCAGATGTATAAAAGTCCTACAACGGAGAATATTTGGTATAATGTGCTAAATCAGCCAAAGAGTCTGCTTCATGGTGTTTTTTGCTTTCTGCATCTCACCAGTGTGTCTGCTTCTGTAGAAGGCTGAACCAGCCACTCTGTGATGTTCCACCTAAACTGGCATGGCCTTGGGCCAGAGAAAAATATTGTACATCAACCACCTTCCAGTGCACCCATGAAAGCCTTTCCTTGTATGCAACTCTCTGCCTAAAGAGCAGCACCTATCTTGTTGTACTAGACTGATCATTTGATGATGAGCAGCGACTCTCAAGATGTGCAGAGCAATCTGAGGATGGAGATGCTCATCACTGTACGGGTATGGACTCCTACAGGATCATCTGTTGGACTTAACAGTGACATTTGGGAGAGAAAAGCTTTTTTTTCTGAATGCGGGGCCTTGCTGCATATGGATGTGCACATGAGAGTTTCTCACCACAGCATGCAAAGAGCATGGGATTTTTCACATTGGGTTCTTGTGGTTTCACACCATGAGGTTTGAGCCTAAAGTGGTTTGGGAAAAAAGTCAGGATGGGAAACTAGTGGGTGGGTTTCATTAAATTAATTGGTGGTAAGACAGCCCTCTGCTCTGTAGCTCCTGCCATCTGGAACAACCTTTCTTTATTTCTCTACCTCATTGACTCTCAATCTGATTTCAAATCTCAGCTGAAAACATCTCTCTTCTCCTGTGCGTTACACCCTGTAATTTCTCTCTCCTGTTATTTCTTATTTATCTCTAATGTGTTTTCAGACGAAGCATAAGAGTTACCACACAGCATTAAATGATGCAGCACTGTTATTCTGATCTGCATCAGGCCAGCCAGCACAGTGAGCATTTTTCCCACTAGAATATTAATAGATTTAAATTACCCAGATGCACGTCAGTTGTGTTACTTAATATATACATTTCAACTGGTGTTTCAATGAATGATTTTGTGGGAGGCTTTTATTACTTTTACTTGCAGTATCATCCCTTTCCTCAAGAAGTTACCTTAAACAAATTAGAAACTATTCTGAATGTTAAGCACTCCAAACATTTCTGGACTTTTTGTGTTTCTTGTCATAACAACATGTCTCTACTAGAATGAAAATTGTCACTTTAGGTTGTGCTTGTACCTCAAAACAGCATTAATCTGGCAAATTCAGGTTCCTCACACTGCAAAGATTCTATGCTTCAGCACTCAGTGTAAAGGTTGAGTGGTGTATGTGTTGATGATGATGGCACTTGTATGCTGCAGAACTTTTTAACCAGAACACATGGAAGTTGGGGTGGAGACAGGAAGGAGGTGAAAACATGCATTCATATTGTGCCTCATAATAAATCAACTGTCTCACATTAAATCAGGGTATCTGTGGGAAGGCAACTTCCTAATGGGCACTAAAATTGCAATAAACTTTATTATTCCAGTATTAAAAAAGCAAGGATCCAGATTACAGAACAATTTGTTGCTGTCCAGGTAGGCCAAATCCCAAACAGTAGTCATATGAGAGCCTAATGGGCATTGCTCTGATGGGGATTTGAGGAATATGTGAAGAATTCAGAGCATCAAGTTTATAGGGAGAAATGACATTTTATTAGTGATTGCCATCACTGAGGAAAAAAAGACACTCAAACTTTTGAGTGCATAAACCCTCTTTCTTGTCTGAAATAGAAGCTGTAACTGTTGAATAGCAATAGTTTGTACCACCCCCATCTTGCTGCTTTTTTTGAAGACTCATGGTCCTTCAAAAGGCTACCAGTGTAGAGACCACAGTGGTTAGAGACGGCTCCACTGGACTCCTTTTTCCTGGATCACTGCTCTCCCTTCCCCATATGACAGGATATGATGACTTTCTGTAACTGTAGCTTCACAGTAGGCAGTGAGTGTTCACCCCTGGCCCTGCGTATTTCATATTTGCCACACAACTGAGCTAAAGTCTTCCACCTTGGAAGCAGGGACAGAATTTAATGGCTTCTCTAATAACATCAGTGATAATAAGATTTAGTTTAAAAGAAATTGTGTATGCAAACCCCACCTGGCTCCCTTGTCTCCCAGAGACTATGGTAACTTCTAGGAAGACCTTTTTTGAAAGTGCCAAGGCGTATGAACTTATTAGTAAATGGGCTGTGAACAGATGTTCGGACATTTTGTTATTTCTGTATAAAGTTGTCTTTGTGTGAGACCTATGAATGTGTTTCCTAATCTGGGATTGTCCCAAGCAGTTCAGGACATGTGGTAGGGTAATGTGGAGTAGACCGAAATCACTGATCATAAACCATCTTGAAAAGAAAAATATGTGTGTTTACTGCCAGAGATTACTGAGAGTAGAAACCTGTTTTAAATCAAGAACTGGAGCCATTTCAATTCCTTAAACTAGCTTTGTTTCAGCCTGGAAGTTAGCACGGCTTTTAAATCTAAAGCATCAGATTTAACCCTCTTTAAAAGAAAAGTAATATAATAATTAAAGTATATATATTGTTTATGTACTTGTTAAACATGGCCATCAACACTGTAGGATTACACTTTTTATGTCATATACTTATTTGCTGAATAAGTTCTTATAACATGCTAATAGCAACTGGGGGCCTGATCCTACCAGACTTTACACATTTCCTGCTCTATTTGAGTTGGTTCAAATTGGAATTGAGGGCTCTACCTTGCTAAGCTTCAAGATCCATTTGCTGCAATTTTCTTCGCTACTTCTGTCCTTTTTATCTACAGAATGTAAAAAAAAAGGACCTCAACATACAGATGGTCACCTTTAAAGTGCAGTCATCTTGGATGATGGCTATTCTTTTAAAAATCTGCTGCCTGAACTCTAAATATTTCTAAGTATGTCATTTAGATCTCCTTATAGAAGCCAATGGATTCCTGAGAATATTGCGCACAAGTCTTTTAATTAGCCTTGTGATTGTCCCCGATCAAGGCAACATTGCAAGTTATATTTTATGGAGCATTATTTTAGTAATGTTTCATCATGGTTGGTCATTTCCTAATACTTAGAAGTGCTTCAGTCAATACTGTGGGGATATGTCTGCTGTGAAGAGACATCTGTTTACTCAATAGATCTTTTTATTTAATTTTTAATAGAGCTTTTCTAATTTGGCTTGACCATTTGTTGTTAATGTTTTTATAATGATTACAGTAGGTATAATTCATACATAATGATTTTTTCTAAATCTATAAATATTACTTATTAAAAGATAAAAAGTCAATATTTCTTGCAGGAGCCATTACAAAAAAAAAAAAAATCAGCTGTTGCAAAATGAAAAAAATATATTTCACGCCTGTACTCCGACAGATCAAAAAGATAAAACTAAAGAAGCACTTTTGATACCAATGGATGTGTGTTATCTCCTCAATGGAGATTAGAATTTGTCTCTTACTATACTCTATTGCAGCACAATTAAGTTTCTGTACTGCATATTAAGAAAATAAGCACTTGATTTTAGCAGCTCGTAAAAAAAAAAAAAGTCTATAGAAGCAAAGCTGATTTTATAGGTTTTATAAAATAACTTGAGATACAAGAAGCCACATTCTTCTGTCTGCTACCTTGTTGTAGTTCAGTGGTTAGACTAGTGGTCTATAGGAAGGTATGGGATGCATTCTGCTTTCAATTATACATTTGTGCATTTGGAGTAAGTCTAAGGAAGTTAGTGCAATTTAAAACTGCAAATAAATATAGGCTCAAAACCAATTTCTTCACTTACCTGCTAAAATTGAGTTCAGGGTTCCACATACACAGCACTTTTTCTGTCTAAAGAATTCATAGCACTTTACAAAGGTGAATTAATATTACCCCTACTTAAAAAGCTGAGAGACTGAGACAGACGTTGGACAAAATCCATGGCAGACTGGGCTAGGGATTGAAGATGCTATTTTCTTCAGATCCAGGAGATAAATTTGTTTCCTCATTCCTGTACCTGAATTCTGAAGGGACACTGTGAAGATTAGGAAGAAATACCTATAATATGGAGATGATATTATCCTTTATTTCTTAGTGTGGTATTTTTAAAATCAATTTTATACCAAAAAAAAAGAAAAAATGTGTGCCTTATTCACACAAGTAAATTTTCGAATTTATAGATAATGTGCCCCTATAGTTATCCCCCAGGTGAGGGTGGAGGGATAACTAGCTCACAGCTTCTAGTTGGTCAGTGATGAACTATAGCCTAGTTTGGTAGTAGACTTAATTACTAGGCAGTATGCAGGTAAATTTAATTTTGCCCTGAGTGAACTTGTACTCCTGGGCCCTATTCTGTCAGCAGAACTATCTAGGAAGCAGGCAGCTTGATGGAAGCCTATTTGCTGTAGACTGATGGAAAGTCCAACAGGGGCTGCTATGTCTTGCTGTGTGAGTCCCATAATTTCTCTCCAGAATGTGGTCAGTCTCATCCAAAAGCTGTCAGAAAAGGGCACGCTCACAGTGATTTTACCCTGTAGAGCACTTTTACTTACATCAGGGTAGTTTTTAGGTGAAGATTTCTCCATCCTGTGTGACATTTTGGTTAGTAGACCTGACTGAGACATTCCTCTCCTTTTTTAAAATTCCCGAGCTTCTATCAGTGACTGAATCAAACTCTGTCCCCTCTAAACCACTAGTGTTCATGGCTGTGCTGAGGCCAGCTATCAAGAGGTCAAACACTAGTAAGGTATAAAGTACAGCTTTACAAGACAAGCAGTTCTTGTAGATTAGTTTCATGTATCTGTGCTAATCCATGTCAGCATGTAACAACTTTTATTTTCAGTAATTTCACTTGATATTTTTCTGTATTAGATAAGCTTTTCCAGCAGGGTGCTAATTTGATTATTCCCACACTAAAAGCTGCAGAGATATTTTGATTTATATTAAACAAAGCTGTAATTCAAACTGCATGGTTTCTGCCCATTGGTAGTCATGCTCTAGAGCTACAACACAGGCATCTCCACAGCAATGTCTGAATCATCCTCAGACAATTTATATGCAATAGAAACTGTCTCTTTTCCAGTCAGGCTCCTATACCAGCCTCAGCAAATCCTACCTGCCCTGACTCAGGGCCACGTGTTACCAACACAGCTGTTCAGATAGCTTCACCCATCACAGATAATCATTAACAAATATTTTTGTCAGATTGTTCGAGATTAGTTACACCACATTCACCTCACTGCAAAGAAAATATATTAATTCTTACAGATTCAGACAAGTTCTGCAAGCAGGTGTCCACTCAGAAATCCAGTAATCAGCATTAGATAGTTGACTATCCAGGGCAAATAAAATTTGCCTTCTATTTTATTTTAATGCACACTAAGAGTTGCATTAGAAAATACAGCCTAAGATCTAACTGCCTTACTCCTGGAAAAAATAAAAGCACATACCTGATGTTTCTGAAATGATACCAAAATAAATAACAGCAACAACCACCACCTTAAGACAGATAACCACCATTGCGCTTGACCCATTGCTTAAGCCATTCTTGCTTAGTATGTGCTACCAATGTATGAAACGCGGTAGGAGCAAGACACTGAATGTGTCTCAAAAGTGCTTTAGAGTAGTGGAGGAGCACTGAATGGTGACTAGCAGGTGATCTGGGGCCAGGTCAAGGCAGAAGTAAAGCAGAAGAGCAAGCAAGGCAGAAAGATGGTAGGAGGCTTGGTAGGGCCAGGAGGAGTAACTGTGGAGTCTTTGGCAGTGCAGCTTTACAGCTCTGCAAAAAGGGATGAAAGAGGAACATTCATTGGATGTTTTTATTAATTCAGCCATGCTCACATCCTTTTGCATTTTCTCCCTGTGATAATTTCTGCATTTGATTAGCCCTGACATGAAGACAGCTGTAGGTGCAAACCTTTACAGTAACTTTGTGATTCTCTCACACTAGAAGTCAGGGTAAGTATTAGCAAATACAGCTCAGCTATTAGTTTCTTGCCAATATTAATCCACAAACTGAAACGTTCTTGAAAAATTGCTAAGTCGTTGCAAGATACGAGTATGACTGTCTGGAAACTAATCAGCCTATGAAACAACCACAAAAAAAGAAAAATATTTAGCTTGGGTTTGATTAGCTGTAATGGGGAAGCAGAACATCACCTACTGAAAGCAAGACACCACGCATAATTCCTGGGGTGGAAATAGTTGGTCAAAATGGTGACAAAGAAATTATTTCTGAAGAACTAAGACCACTCAACAGAATTAATATTACTTCTGATGAGGGTAGTAATTTGAAGGACGCAAAAGCACACTTTAGAAAATAAATAAAATAAAATAAAATAAAATAAAATAAAATAAAATAAAATAAAATAAAACTCAGTTACAAAACCACAGAAGTGAGGGGCAGGATAAAATTCTGGGACACTTTTCATGATCTTAATTTTTGCCTTTAAATTTGATGTAGGCTGAAAAAAACAATGGGAAGTGGAGCACAGGCTTCTGTTACTTTGCTAAGGAAGCTATCTGATGTTATCTTTAGTAATCCTATGAAAATCAAAGTTGATTTCATTTAGCTATTGTTTATTGCAAGGTTTGTGAAATATTATAATTCATCTCTAGACAATAACTAATTATTACTGATTACTAAGAAATAAGTCAACAAAGATATTTTCCTGTTTACATTCTTATCAGACTGTATCAAGACCATCTGTATTTTCAAGTCCTTCATCCCAAGGGATAAATAATTTGTGTTGTTCAATGAGTATACACATGCAAACATGTCATTTGGATTTGATGCACGTTTATGAAGCCAGAGCTAGGGAACTTAAATGGGAAAACAAGCATTAATATACAGGAAGAAAAGCTTAAACATGCAGCCGCAGCAGACAGAAAAGTAAATACCTCAGCCAAGTGATTCTGTGGAACTGTTGTACTGATTGTACTGCATCAGCGTTTGTACTCAGAAACGGTTCTAATTGTTACATTTTCTATTTGTTGCTGACATTTTTGCAGATGTCCACCCCAGGAGCGTGTGGGTATTTGTGAGCACATGCACATGTGTGCATTCATATGAGACAACTCCTTTGCTCTCAGCAGTCACAAATTGCCCAAGCTGAAGAATTCAAATCTGGATCTGGGAAGGGAATGAACAGCTACGTAAACTGGACATTGAAAATTTTAGAGCATGATTGTGCTTAAAGACTCAAATCTGATGAATTGGCAATATGCTTGCTTTCTGTGCCCCCCATTGCTGTAAACAAGCAGATTGGTCTCATTTCAACTTCTTTCAGTCTCTGCTCCTTCAGACACTGCTCTTTGCTGAAATTTCTGCCACAACTGGAAGGATTTTGTCCTTTCCAGAAAGCTGGGATTCTCAAACTCCAAGCTCATTTCCTCTCTGCCGCAGTTTTCACATCACACCCTTGTGCCTTTGCTGTTGCATATTGCTGGAATGATGGTAGTAGTATTTTCTAGTGCAGCTCTGGCTTTTTTGTTGTTGTTGTTGTTGTTCCTTGCCTTTCCTTTCCCTGATTTCCCTGGCTTCAGAAATGGATGGCTCAGGAAAAGGCAGGGCACGCTGTGGGACAGATGTGCGGGAAGAGGCTTCCTAGGAAAGGCAGGCATAGCTACCAGGGGACAAACCTTGCCCCACCTCATGCCAGGCAGGAGCTGCACCTTCCCTGAGCACACAGGACTCCCTCTGCTTCCCCTTAACCTTTGGAAGTGACATCCCCATCCTGCAAGTCAGCAGAGTGCCCAGTCTCCGCTCTACACAAGACTCTGCAAAATAACTTTCAAGCACTACACTGTTCCCCTTGCAAGAGTCAGAAGTGTGAGGGGCCACTGAAGGTTACTAAGCTTTCCTTTCATTTATTTTTGCTCTGTCTGTAGCTTTACTGTGATCCTTTGTTTTATGGCAACATTTTAAATTTTTCAAAGTCCCCTAGTGTAATAGGATCTGCCATCTTTTGGCACTACCCAGTACAATATAGTAGTTAATAAACTGCTCTGACTGGACTGAAGACTGTCTGTACACACGCCTTTGTATATGACAGCCCCTCTGTGCCCGTGGGGATGCAATCATGGCTCCCTAGGAGCCAGTAGAAACGTCTTGTTTGTATCTGCTGATCTTTGCTTTAATGACAGTGTTTGTCTGTTTAATGAAATCAGTGTCTGTGAAGCTTAGATAGGAAATGACAAAGTATGTCTTTTCACCTTCACAGTGCCCAAAGTATAAGAACTATTCTTGAGTTGTGCCTTACGTGAGCTACATTATGTTAAAAACAGCTAATTCAAAATGGAGTGAAATACCCTTTTTAGCTGGTGGAGCAATATGGCTCAGCTGGAGGGCTAGTGGGAGATTATGTGTCCTGAAGAAGTAACAGGCTTCCTTGTGGCAGTGAGAGCTAGCGTGCTGATCACTGCAAAGGCTTGATTAATGGAGTGATTAAAGCAGCAGAGGGTTAGTGCTCTGGCAGCTGGGGCATAGGAAATGGGCATGGAAACTACTGGGAGAGGGGAAATACACAGCTCCAGAATCACAGGGCTGACTTGCCCTAGCAAACACTTTGATGTTGGAGGTGGGGAAGGATGAAACACATCAGGCAAAAACTAAAAAAAGCCCTCCTGCCTCCCCTTCCCCCCTTCCCAGCCTTATGCTTACAAGGGAAAGCCCCGTACTTTTGGCTCGCTTAGCAGAAGGCAATAAAGCTTCCTATTACGAGGCTTCCTCTGATGTATCGTAACTGGTCTCAGGCTCCAGAAATCTGATCCCTTGGAACAAAACTTACAGTAGATGCGAAGGGAGGCTCTAGCCCAGCAATGCTACGCACAACACCCTGCATGGACCCAGAAAAACTTCTAATTCAATCACACCCTTTATTCTTCAGCTTTCCAACTCCCTGGCCTGTTTATTTTTTCCTAGGTTACTCCACTGCTAAGCAGAGGTGAGCCAGACTCAGCCTGCTTGCACTCAAGGAATGAATTCCCCCAAAGCTACAGGCTGAGAGCCAATTTCTTTCTTTGGGTCCTTTGCAGTGGCAACAAACCTATGCGTGTTGTTTGAGTTGGTCCCACTAAAGATAAGGATCAACTGCAGAGCTAGAACCTGCATCTGGAGTCAAAATTCCAAGGCTCAAAGGGTTTAGATCAGATGTCTGGGAATGAAGCCCTCCTTCTTTGCCTTTGACATCTGATCTAAACCAACTCCAAACTTGTAACTCCTTTCAGATTAACCTCATCTGTGAGAGGCCTCAGGATTCACATTCTTGGCTTACTATTATGACTTTTCCATGCCTCACGTCACCACAGCTGATTAGAAATACTTTCTTTATTAACTTTCAGCTCCTGTCTTGTGCGTGAAGGTTAATAGCCAAGAATATCCTTAGAAAAGGTACCTTGTATTTAATAAATGAAGACCAGGATGGGTCATGAAGAGGGAAATAAAATTCACCATCAGCCCACTAGAGGGTAGCTCTCTTCAGATCGCAGCTGAAAGCCTTCAGCCCATCCACAGACATAGCGTGCCAGGCAGACTCACCGGCACTTCGCTTGACGTGACAAAGCGGCATTAACGGTCTTCTCTCCTCCTGTTACCCTCAGAGGGCTCCAGTTTCTAATTTAATAACCACAACAAAACCATCAAAATTCTATAATGATTTTCCTAGAGAAAGGTAGGAAAATTAGCAGACAAGAACAGTATGCATCTGAAATTGTTAGACCTTTAAACAATAGACAAATGGCTGCTAAACAAAGGTATTTTAATATATAACCTGGATTAACAAGTTTAAGTCTTCTAATTTTATATCCTTGGTATATTATTTATTATATTTGTGGGCTACAAATTTCGGCATGAAGCGGATAGTTCATGCATGATGTGGGAAGCATCTACAGTGTATATAATGCACAGAGAAATCTACACAGCCTTCAGCATGCCAGCTGTTTCTATTTATGACACTGAGTTATTCATGAAATCCAGGACGACATTTTGTAGTAAAATACACTACCTGCTTGCTTTTAGACTGCTGGACCTGTCTGTCTAGCTAGCTAAATAATTAAGGGAGCAATGTGAAATTAAATACCACTTTTCAATCCACCTTTTCCCTTCATCAATTCTTTCTTGTAAGAGGAACTAGGAACTAGAGAAAATTATGACTCACAGGGGCTGCGTAGGTGTTGCTGTCATATGTACAGAAAATAAAGAGAATGATAATATGCTTTTCCTGTCTGTAATAGTGTGCACTGTAGCAAACCTTCCTGCTTGTTACAGTAGAGTAAATGGGGTGTTTAATTTGGGATTTGGTGTAGCCTGGAGTCAAGGTGCAGCAGTTTTATTATGGAATACAGTTTTATTGGAGGCTGAAGATTTAAATTTCACCATATATACATATATACATGGAAGTTCTGCTTTATAGCCAAAAGCTCATACACACACGTGGAGTTCCTGTATGTTAAGCATGCTCTCTGATTTTTCAGTCTGAAGGAACCAAAGAACCATGACATATTTCTGCATTTTCTAATACACTGAGAAACCTTGTTAGAATGCAGTGTCCTCCAGCCATCAAGAAAAGAAAACATGTACGCGCATTCAAAAGGAGCAAGTGCTATTTTTCATTTCCTCTTTAGATTTTTGACAGTATCCTTAATGTCTCCAGTTCATGACCTCCAGAAAGGGGCTTTCGGGTTTGGAAAATATTTTCTTTGTTTAGGTTTTCTTCCAGGAAACAGCCCACCTCCCTTCTCCCAGAAAGGTGCGATCGTGTAATCATTTCTCCTTTATTTAGTCTAAACCTTAAGACACAAGTCTTTCAATAGAATGATTCCCTGGCAAGGCCACAATATGATGTATATATTTGGAAATCAAATTATTTAGAATTATGACCGTGTCACAAAGATAAGCCATTTTGAAATGCACTGCTGGCTCTCCAAACAGATTGCATGGGAAGAATTGGATAACACTTGGCTTCAGTGCTTACAAGCCAGTACAATCAAAACACTAGGGACCATTTCATTTCATTTTCGCTGGAGCAGAAGCCCCTCTGGCCCGGTTCGGGGGCTGCGGGGCCTGTGGGGAGCCCGGCTCGGCTGCCCTGCCGGTCTGTCTGTCTGGCCCATGCTGCCACCCGGCCTCCAGGCAGGCATCCTGCCACAGGCAGGGATTTGCATCAAATGGCGCACACCCTTTACCTGCCCCAGCACCACAAACCTAGCTTTAAGAGCCTTGTTAGTCCTAGAGTTAATTGCTTGGCCAGTTTTGTTTTTTCCATTTACAGTCCTTGCAAACCAAAGAGAGAAAACTAGTAATGTTGCATAGCCCATAAATACTGTTGCTGTGGACCTGCTTTGTCCAGGGGGAAGGCGCACACGGATTCTGAACTGCTAGGGTGTTTGCATGTCAGCCACGGTTACCCGCACTTTGCGGCTGCCAGCACGCCGCGAGGCTGCTTCTCTATTGCCCTACCATAGCATGTACCTGGGGGAAAGGAAATTATTTCTTCACAGGCAAAAGAGGATGTTCATCCTGCTGTGGGTAATCACAGGCAATTTCCATTTCGTTAGCATTTTCCTTACCCTCTTTTATGGTGTTCTTTGACACCGAGCTAGCAGTAGCCCAAGGTCACTGCCTGCTTTGGCTGCTATTTTGATACCAACTTATTTATACTGAAGTGTGGGATGAACTGTCTGTATCCAACTATTAAAAAAAATTAGGCTGAGCATATCTTATGAATGAGAGATGCTGACAATATGAGTATTAACTCCTTTATTCACATGTGCACATAGCTTTAGAATGAGCTAATGCCTAGATCGTACTAATGACCTCAACCTTGATCTGAAGGGACCATTTATTCATGAGCAAAACATTCATTCTCCATGCAAACTAGTCCTAGGAATACTGCCTGTGTGACATTTGGTCTTCTATTAGTAAACACACAAGGCACAAAATTATTGTGATTTTTGTCCTCTTACCATTTGGGGTTGTGTGTCACATACACAGCACCATGGTTACTTCTGAGGAACTTCAAATTAGAAATCAGTGTTTAGTGGCTTTGTAGATCTCACAGAGGAATTACAGGCAGTCCTGAAGCGACCGAGGTCTGTGAAAGCACAGAAAGACAGGCACAAAGGCAAGCACTGGCAAGAGAGGCTGGCCTTTTTTAGCTGGGGTGAGGGCATTTTTCATGACCACACAATGAGCGTACTGCAGGCCACTGTTCATCAAAATCATAGGAGCCGCCATTGTGCAGTCCATGCGCAACGGCGATAGAACAGTGGTTCGGAAGGGCTCGCTTACCCGCCTCAGCACCCAGTTCCTTCACTCACTCAGCAGCTCAGCCCTTTTTTAATTATTATGAAATGGCAATAGATTTTAGATTAGGAATGAGACAGGAAATGAGGGGAAAATCCTACGTGCATCTGGAAAACACAAAGGGTAAAAATTAACCTTGAAGCTCAAAGAAAACAATGCATGTATACATGTGAGAACAGACTCCATATGAATTTTCTAATAACTGTAAGGTGTATCTTCATCTTAAGGCTTGTGACTTTAAGAAAATTTAAAACAATATGTGCTGTTGTGATGTTGCCGAAACCAATGTAGTATTTTAAATATAAAACCGTATAGCAGAAATAATCACATTCAACTCTGAGCAGGAATTAGCCTGGCACTGCAAATGATGAACCTTGCTTTATAAGAAGGGGACGTTTTAATATGATGATTTGGCAATTTGAAGGGATGGTTATTTTCGTTTTAACAGGCCTCTGCTTAGTGTATGTCCCCTTGGGGATGTAATGAAGGTTAACAGCTTACACATGCAGAGAAGGGATTTTAGTGAGTAGGGAAATTGCAGGCTCCAGTTTATGTGACTGTGTATGTGACACAGATAGAGAGAGAGAGATATTCCTCCCTTCCCATTTCAGACACTGCTGAATAAAATGTGTGTAAATGTGAAACATATCAGGGGAAAAACCCATATGTAATATAGATAGCAGTCCACCAGGGCCTAAACTGAACAGCAAACACTGGCCTTTGGACTCTTCACTGATGTCAGACCAAGTGTCTAAGCAGAAAGGGATAGTTCATTTCCAACAGTGCATCACTGTGATCTATCTTACCAAAACTCTTGCCTTGACAAAACAATGTAGATCGCATATTGGGCTCAAGCAGTCATGGCTGGCAAGCCAGAGAAGCAGAATTTAACCTCTTTCTTGTGTCTAATCCAGTACTGTTTTTCCATCAAACTTCCTATGTACTGCATACAAACTGAATTCAGAGCTCAGAAGGGACTCCAGATGAATTTTTTGCTGTAATGTTTCCTTTTGTAAGGTTTGTTATTAAATTACTTTAAAATTGATTTGGTATCTAACAGCAAATCAGAACTCTGCTTTCAACCAAAACCAGCTGTCCACTTACGTTTCTGTGCATTCTTGACCCGGTATGATGATTACCAGGGGAAAAACATCCCTTTACATTATTGGATGCAGTCCTGCGCCTGGACATTCAACAATATTCATTGGCCTATATAACTTAAACAAGATCAGTTTGTTAGCCTAATAAATCCAAGATTTGGGCTGAGAAATAAAGGTGCTGTCAATAACCCTTTAGCCAGATAATGGAAAGGGGATTATGTTATTATTCTGTCAAAAAATTAGGTTTTGTGCTTTTAATTGGCATTATATCCTGTCATGAGTCTGTACGGTTTAAATCATGGTCCACCATGCTAGAGTGAGAAGGAAGCCTAATAGTAAATGCTTTCATCCCAGAGCCTGTAGGGTTTTTATGTGAAGTCCTAATTTCTGGTAAAATACTTCCAAAGAAAGACAACAGGAAACAGTAAACATAGCAACACCACAAATATACTTTTTCTGATGCATTATTTCCGTCAGCGTTCAGAGAATAAATTGTACAGACTGGAAAGGAAACTGCTGTATCATTAAAACCCAACCAGGCTCAAACAGCCACGCTTTTGTAAAATGGCCCCCTCCCCACTGTCTCTCATAAATCTTGTTTCAAACTGAGCTAAAGCCATGAATTGACTTTGCCTTTTCCAGTCATGGCTTGAAACTGTTGTGCATCACAGTTCTACTTTCAAAGGGAGTCAGGAGTATTTAAAAACAACTTCTGGTGCAGGATGCAATTATAACTGACAGCCAGATGTCTGCCCTGTCTGGTATAACAAGCCTAGAAAAGGTTGCAAATGGTCTTGAGACCTTTGGATCTAAACAGTGTATCTGAGTGAGTGATACACAGATAAACAACAATACCACAAATCACTGACACCAGCCAAGGGGTTGCTGGTACTGATAAAGATGCCAGGAAGAAGCTGACCCTTCCACCCTCCCCTCTCTTATTTTTTACTATGCCAAACCCAGAGTGTGTTAGTGGTAAAGGACTCAGCCCACAAAGTGTGTTTATATATCCACTGCCAGAAGTTCATCTTGTGAGGAAAGTCCCGTAAGTTTACAAAGAGTTTAGTTTACAAAGGTTAGCTGGACTGTAGTGAAAGGTGTTTGATATTTTTATTAAACTATACGTATGGAACATCTGCAGCAAGTTCTGTAATACCAGGTGTCCCCCCCCAGGTGCAATAGCTACTGAAAACATTTTCAAATGGACTAATGCTAAAAATGGACCCTCCTCTTTCCACAGTCTGGATTGATTATTATGCATACAAGGTTCTGCCTTGATATCAAAGCATGTTTCTTATAGTACTCGTAGGAATATTTAAAGATTTCTCTATCTTTATATAGCATCCTATTTTATGTCTCTTTTTTGAACCTGTACACCTACTACTGGATTAGTGAGCACAGGCTTATGTGGGAGTACACTGAAAATTTTACAAAGCTTTTGGGAAATCAACAGAAACCACTTATCTTCATATCCTTTACTAACACTCAAAAACCAACTCAAACCAACTCAAAGGCTTTAGAAGTGAAAAGCTTTCATTAATTTTCCATAGGCAGTGGATCAGACCCTACCTGGTTTCAGTGACATTTTTTAAAGAATGTGCTGTTAAAATTATATACATTCACTGTATCATGAAGTTAACCTATAGGGAATAGGCTAAAAAGAGTTTGGACGGTATCAACTTGAAGCAGTGAAGACATGCAAATAATGTGAACAAAACCTAAGCTAATTTTTCAGACACTTCAAAAATAATGATTATATTTGATTTGCCTTTATGATCACCTTCTTCCTGTAATATTGTTACTGTCTTTTTAAAATACCTGATGTCTGATAAAAACTTTACCTACTTTGAATTATCTTGTAGTTTGCAATGGAATTTGGTAGAATTTATATTAAAAAAAAAAAAAAAGAAAAGAAAAAGAACAGAAGCTGCCAAAGAGACATCTTTTTCTTACATTCCAGTGAGAAAATTCACTGCATCACTTTATCACAGGTCTTCAAGTGTGTCACAAAGACAGGTCTATGCAATATCATTACAATGAAAGATAAGGGACTACATAATACAAAGATGTCACCAGTGATGGGAAAATTCCAATTCTGAAAGAGATTCCAAATATCAACCTTGAAGGATTTAGTATCTTGAAACATTTTTCAGGTTGGTTCAATGTCATTGTGATAAAAAGGATGTCACTTAAATCACAGCAACCTGATGTGCAAAGTTGTCCAAAAAAAACCAAAAGTTTTTCACAGAAGAACCCTCTCAACTAGTCCAAAAACTGGCCAGACCCTTGCCTGTTTCTTGAGCCAAACTTAATTTATAGGTTTTATGGTGAAGGATCACCAAAACAGTTCTTTGTAGCTTCCATTCCCTCACTGGCTGTTTATCCCTCCTGCTTGACTCCCATTCCCACACCAGGCACTGCTTGTTTGAACATCACCATTTATGGCTTCTGTGCAGCTGATACATTCAACACATACTGCTGTACACTTCCCACTTTTGGGGCAAGAGTTTGCAAAAAAAGAATAGTTCTTACCCCTAGGGCTTGAGAGAATTGTGCTAATATGTAAACAATCTGAGAAACTAGAAAAGCGGTTTTCCACTGAAGTTTCTGCAAAAGCACAGCAAAAGTCACACTGTGCCCTGTGAAGGAGCAGCAGCAACGCTGGGCAGTGTGGCACCTGCTCAGGCAGCACCGCAGAGACCACAGGCTGCCATGCAGACATGTCCTAGCACACCTTCACACCAAGAGAAAGGGCCTCAAGTTTGTATTATGCAACAAGAAACTGCTGCTCTAGTGGAAGTGTTAAAGCATTGCAAACCACATCTTTTTTAAGTGTGAGTGAAGACCCTAGAATTCCCCGCGGAACGTAGAGAATTGCCAAGAGTATGGATGTGAGGGAAGACTGTCAGGTTTGAATTTTCTGTGAAAACCCACATCACACAGAGGGAGGGACCTGGGGCCTAGTGATAGCCATATTTTGGCTAGCAGTGAAGTCTGGGAAATAATTCATGAGCTGCTCAAGAAAGCCTCTGGAGTCTTCTTTAAATCAAACTAGCACACAAACAAGTGATGACTTTTAAGCATTCCAGCTGCTTCTTCAATTTTGTCATTTTAATAAGCTTTGAATGGTCACATAGCCTAAATCCATTTTGATGTGTTGATTTTTATTCTGGTTGTAATAATTTTAAAGTAAATAATTACTGTGTGGTATTATGTATGGGACTCTTCTTGGAGACAGTCTTTATTTACATAAGAAACTTTTAAAAAGCTACTGCTGGTATAACATATTCATTATCACATCATTTCTAAAGAGTATTTTAAGATCCTGTTAATTCTTGTCGATACGGGAGATATAAATATCTCCTCACCCGTGCCTCCGAGTGCATCAGGCAAGCAACGCGCACAGATCAAGAGGAAAATGCCTGCGAGCAGTATCGGTGCTCCCTGCCCTGCAAACAACCCCGGCAGTTGGCTGGGACTGTGCAAGGAGACAGGGAGAAGTGATGTGGTCTGAGAGACCAGAGTGGGCTGCAGACAGCTTCCATAATGCCCCCTTAAAGGCAGAATTTGGATCAAAAATACAACGCTTGACATGTCCCCTGTGCACAACCACCCAAAGGGTAACAGGGCTGCCTCTCCAGGCCGCTTGTCCCGGCTTCCCTGTGCCCCGGCTGTGGTGCAGGTGCTCCCGCACGCCCCACCACCCCAACACCTGCACCGTGTGGGGCCACGGGGGACACCCCAGCTCCATCCTGCTCCTGGTACCCACTTGCCCATAAGATCTGCGTGTTATGTCTCCTCCCCGCAGAGGCTCATTCCCTGACGTGTTTCGCACAGGAAGGTGTGGCCAGTTTACTGTAGGACAGCTAGTGCTGCCTTGCCTGCTGCACTGAAGGGCTGGACTGGTAACCTGAGGGCTACAAATTCATCTTCCCCCTGCCCCATTCAAGTCTGTGAAACCTCGGAGACGTCGTTAAACTCACGAGGATAGCTTAGGCAGGTGAGGATGGAAACAGAAGCCATGCAGATTCTGTGAGAGCAGAGCACCTAGCGACATTTCCCTGGAGACGTAAACAGCTTCAACCTGAGTGCCTCAGTTTCTCCTCTGGAAAATGGTTATAATGCTAATTCTGTACCCAGCAAGTTGCAAGGTGCTGTCCTGCAGTAGTGACCAGAGCAGCATTTGGGCTGCCAGAGACTTCCCAATAGCACCCTTGCCATGTTTGTTACTCATGTCAGTGCCTCACACACAGAAGGCACAGGGCAAGTGGAGCGGTGCTAAACAGCAAAACAGTCTCGAATTCCTAAATACTCAGCAGGATGAGTACAACAGCACCTTGGTAAAGACTTTCCAATATAAAGTGGGGAATTCTCCAGCTGGGTTTTCTGTTTATAATTCCTCTGGCTAAGAATTGCACCATGGCTTCCTTGTAGCTATTCTGAGTCAAGTGTTTCAAGGCAGTCATGTTAGACTCTGTTTCTGTATTGCCATGGTTACCATTAATAAAGTTGTCTCCATAACTTACCAGGAAGGAGACAGTAAAGAAATGGTAATGTTTTCTTGAGAACTAGTAATGAGATAGATAGATAGATAGATAGATAGATAGATATGTATTGCAAATAAAGGAAAAGAAAAATAGGACCAAACCAAAATAATAAAGAATGAACATGAAATGATTCCATAACTACCATTCAGTTTGAGAACTTAAACTATATTGCATTATGAAAGATAGCTATGTTCCTAACAAAGAAAGCAAATCCCAAGCTCTGTCTTGAGAACTGTAAATGCTATCCGTCTCTGGTCTCAGCCATTAAAAACCCACAGTCAGGAGCTACTGCTTACTCCCTGGGAAGGGTTTCTGGGCTTTCAAAATTACCACACTAATCAAAGGAATTTTGGACCCAGTTTGTACTTTAGATTAGAGTTCAGAAAGTAAATCCAAGGACGTAGGTAATATTGAGTTAGATAGGAGTTTCATTGATTGAATAATCTATAACTGCAGAAAGTACAGCTATTATTCTACCGAGTTTCACTTATCTGACTTTCTTCTGAGGAAAGCTTTTATGGGGTATATCTATCAGTTTGGACACTGAGGTGCCATGCTCATTGGTGTATGTCCATTACACTATAGTAAAACTACAATGCAGGTAGCATTTCCATTCTTATTTTTATATACTTTAAGATTGTATCATTATCTTCATGCACTTTCATTCTTTTACACATCTGCAGCATACTAATCTCTGTAGAGAATGACTTTATGGGAAAGAAAAGGCTAGAGTTCTGATAGTAATGTGTGTTTTCCTCAATTTGATGACCTAGCCAGGAGCTCCAGCCTCACTCCCAAGCAATAAGCCCCCAAAACTTCAGGAATTTTAATAAAAATTCATGAGATAGGTTAGTTAAACTTTGCCGTTATTTTGTTTCTTCCCCTGAGCTCCCTGGAGTACCCTCACTGGAAGACCTATCTTGGAAGAGACCATGACCTAGGCATTAGGCACTCATTTGCGAAGGGGCAGATGTGGGCTTCATTCCATGCCTGAATTTGCAGAGAAGGGATTGTCTTATAGTCTCATGAATAGCAGGGCAGTATATTAATATCTGATCTATAGAAACCAGGCCTTCCTTCTCACGTAATAGTAACCAAGACCCTGCAAATGTTTTCATCACTTTGATGGACCCATATTTTTTGTTACATTTCTTTCTGATTTGTGAAATGGCTGCTTTCAACAAGGAAATGATTTGCCAACATATGCATAAGTAAAAAAAATAAAAATAACAAACAGCCCTGAAAAAGTACCTATCACTTGTTTTGCCAGCAGCTCAGCAAGAAGAAAATTAAAGACCTGATTGAAATCCCTTTAATAGGTTTCAGAAGGGAACGTGCTTCACTTTGTGGCTTCTTCACCAACCTTAAAGTCATTTTCAGAAATATGAATGGGATTTAGATGCACAGATGCCATTCTCATACATAGGGGTTCTGTGGCTAAAACCCAAATGGCTCTCACAGAATATCTTTTCTTCCTTATTTGAAGACTTCTGGATTGATTTTCAGAATTTATTATTTTCATGGTTGTTTTATGAAAAAGGCTATTCGCATATTGCCTGTAAATATGAATATGATAAATTGTTAAACTACTATTATTCATTTCATTGGTCTATAGCATATCATAGTCCAGCTTTGTACTTTTGATAATACGAAGTACACTGCAAAGTAGGTAGCTGCCTACTAATAGCTGGACTCAGTCTCAACATGGACAATGGCACAGGCTGCACTGAATAGCTGTAGGACTTGGCGCATTGTCATCAGAGCACCAGTAGACCTGGCAATGTACAGTGTGCCCAGAGTACGTTGCATTTCACAGGCACACCTGCTTGGTGGCCTGTTCAAGAGAATAAACATAAACCATACACAAGGTTTCTGTCTAAGTACAGTAACAGAGTAGCCACAGGTTCCCCCCCTGGACCCATGTTCCGTATGTCTCTAATAGCATCTTTTGGCCATCCTCAGTGCAGGGGAATGTCTCTCTCAGCATAGCTGCCCTGACAGTGCCTGTTGGGGTCCAAGAGACTTCTCCCAGGGCTGGCATTTGTGCATGCTGGGGATAGGGCCACCTCTAGTCATGCTGCCCCTTTGAATTATTCCACCAAGGTTGTCCTCTTTCATCCAGAACAATCTTGCCCACCATGCACACCTCGCCTAGGATCCAGTTACTGAATCCTGCCTCTCTGTTTCTGTTTCCATGATGGTGGGAATGGCACACTTGCTCCCTTGGGCCTTTTCTGATGTCCCAGGAAAAATAAATTAAGCCAACAGGAAAGGGTTAAATTAGTTGGATGTTTCCTCTATTAAATAAAGTGTTGTATGGTCACATATTTGTACTCAAGGCATTTCTAGGTTTGCTCTTTCTCTGAAAAGAACAATAGTAAGCGCTCCTCTTCCAAAGGTAACAGTTTCCAGTCCATCACTTCTTTCACCACATCATTTCATCCTGCAGGTTTCAAGTTTGATGGCTGTTAAAGGTTTAAGAAGTTTAAACTGACCTTGACCTGCAAACATATGATTTACAGTAGATGATATTGTTCTGGAAAAACAAAACTTCTGTCCTGAGGCTAAACTGCCTTTAATGATTTATATTACTTCTCCTGGGCCCGGTTCTGCTGTATTTACTAACACTGTATGTTACTTTAACTCTTCCAGAATCCCCACTGGTTTCGGAGGCACTCCTCCGGAGTGAGGCAGATTCATCATACAAATAAATATACCAACCTGTGGTCCACTAATACTTTGTCATGATTTGAAAGATAAATACTTTGATCACTTCTAACCTTGTCTTCAGGTCTGTTTCTGAAGTCCTTGCAAATTATGCAAATACAGTTTAAAAATACACAGCTAGTACCTGTTTTCTTTAAAAGAAATCCCTATTGGCAGTATCATGAGATACTTTGGAATACACTACATATGTCTGTGCTGGAAGAAAAAAGTCCTCTGTGTCCTTTGGAAATTGTGAAATACGTTTTAGCTGCAGACTTGAATGGGGCGGGTTTTAAATCACAGTAAATTAAACAATGGATTGTAAAATGATGACGGAACATCTTTTTGGTGTCCCTGTGAAGCTTAAAAGTTTGGAACAGCGTGTGTTAAAAAGACGAGACTGGCACTGAAGTATTCCTGGTACCATTGCTGCCTTTTATCTTTTTTGGCATGCTCTTTAGGAAACAGCAGAGAAAGAAAAATATGAAATAGAACACAGCAAATTTAATTATAAAACAAAGCCACCCACCTCGCTTTCAGGGTCAGGAAGTATAATCGCCTCCTTTTGACGCAAGAATGAGTTTAACAACATATGTTAAATGGACAATTATTTAAAATAAAAGGAAATGACCTTAAAACCGGCTGCAGTATCTCAGGCTATAGCACCAACCGAGCGCAGGAAGGAGCCCATTGTGGAAGGAAGGCACGCGTGCAAACGCGAGCGCTCCCGCACCCCTGCCCTTGCAGAGACAAAAGCAGAAAGCAATCATCTCACAGAATACAGTGAAGTACCTCACTCCTGTTTGATCTCACCAGCTCGTTCTGACGCTGTTCTTTTTTTATTTATGGTTGTTTATTTCCGTCTTTCTTTTTTTCTATCTATTTATTTGTTGGCTGCGAGACCAAATCCTGACGCCCAGAGCCACCGTTTGCCGCACAACGGCACGATGACATTGGGCATCTTCCAGTAAATTGTGTTTTAATGACTGTTGCAAGCCACGGAAACACCAGAGTGAGCACATCGGCGCTAGGCGTGCACCTAGGAAGAATAAAAAGAAAAGAGCTTTTTGCAAGAGAATAAATCCATTTTTCTTGAAAGCACACAGAGTCACATGACCAAGCGCAGAGCCGTTTAGGACAGCGCAGAGCCAGCCTGCAATGGGAAAGAAATTAAGCAGGGCTGCTGCCTCCTCCTCGCACACGCCTTTCAGCCTGTCGACGCGCTGCCTGTCCGTATCCCTCACAGCGCATCTGTAGAGCCATTAAATTGGATAATCCCTCTGGCCTTTGATACATTTCTGGACATGATTATTTCATTACTCGCAGTATATCAGTAGGATCATAATAAAAAGGACTTCTGACAACCTGCCAAGAGTTTTGTGGCCTTGTAAACACAAAAGTGCTCTAATAAAATTTTATTAAGTGTTAAAAAGTCATAAAAAGTGAAATAACATAAACTACAAAATTTACTGTCCTCAGCAAATGCTGAAAATATCGTCCATAGTAAAATTAAATTAGCATGTAATAGCGCGGCACTGTGGAGCGGGATTAAAAGAGGATCCAGGAAAAGGGGGAAAAGGA
>NW_008610855.1:0-1457 GCF_000691845.1 Merops nubicus
CTTTTGCAAAGTGTTTGACTTTTTCCTCTGCATTTTTCATTGAAGTAACGTTATGCAGAGGTGCTGGGGGAGGAAGAACCTGCATCTTCAGACTCAAAACCAATTGCATTTCTAAAACTTTGCCTTAATGAAGTGGCATTGGGGCACACTTGCCTCCTAAGTCCTACATCCTTGTTACAATGTCCTTTATCCAAGCAAAATACAAGCTGGAGCACAGGAAGTTCCACCCCAAGAAAGAAGCGAAGAACTTCTTTACTGTAAGGGCTCCAGAGCAGTGGAACAGGCTCCCCAGGGAGGTTGTGGAGTCTCTTTCCCGGAGACTTTTAAGACCTTTCTTGATGAGTTCCTGAGTGAGCTGCCCTGGACTAGATGGTCCTGTTCTGGCAGGGGGGTTGGGCTTGATGATCTCTGGAGGTCCCTTCCAACCCCTAATATTCTGTGATTTCAAGCCCTTGAGACTGTAACAAATGCACAGATACCAGTATCAGCCTAGGTCACCTAGGCATCTTGTTCTCTGCCCTTTATTTGTTGAATACACACATACTGAATTCTGTGTCTGCAATCCTACAATTCTTCCTGCAGATTATGTTGTAAGGAGTTTCTACTGTAACATTGTTAACACAAAACTACGTCATATGATTGCATTTAACTACATCATATGATTGTCAGAGACTAAACCATGTCATTTAACCTAACTGGTTCCTTGCAGTGCAGCTGGAGCTTGTTCTTTTGACTGTCAGCATTTGGCTCGCTGTGGGAACTGGCTGAAGCACATGGGCTTCTTCATTTATCAAGTTATATCTTTTTTGTGGGTTTCCTAATCATTCCAAAGAATGAAAAAGAAAGGCAAATATAAAGTCTTAAGTCATACTTCAGAATGAAAATTACAGAAAACCAGAGTAGTGGGGAAGTTTGTTTGGTTTGGTTTTCCTACAGAAATCATAATAAATTAAGCCTCTGTTCCATCTAGTGCAGTATCCTTCCTCCAATAATCATTGAATCATAGAACCATAGAATCACAGAATCATAGCATGCTTTGGGCAGGAAGGGACCTGAAAAGGTCAGCTAGTACAATCCCCCTGCTGTAGGCAGGAATGTCTTCAACTAGATCAGGATGCTCAGAGATCTATCAAGCTTTACCTAGAATGTCTCCATGGATGGCGCCTTGACCACCACTCTTGACAGTCTGTTCCAGTGTTTCACTACTCTCATAATGAAGAACTTCCTCCTAATGTCTAATCTAAATCCACCCTGCTGTTCTGCCAATGAGTAGGTATATAACAAGAAAGATGCAACCAGCAGAAAAATGAACCAATAAGTCAAATGTATTGAGAACAAAAACGTCATGTCATGAATGATCGCTGGGGGTATAAACAAGTCAATTAATTTGCATACAATTGACATTATCCCCAACAATCCCAGAAGAGACTTAATCCAACTGACAATAGGTGGTACAG
>NW_008610856.1:0-1662 GCF_000691845.1 Merops nubicus
ATAATATATAAAATAATATCATTATTGGAAAATAATAAAATATATACAAAAATATACAAAATTAATATTGAACTCCCCTGATGATGATCATGTCACCACTAACGCTGCAGGGAAGGCATTGGGAAAGTCCTAGACTGGACTTCAGGGATGAGATTGAAATCGAAGGCAGAAGAACAGTCTTCCTTGAACACCAGCAATAGACAAGAGAGGTTGACTCTTGTGGTCCCTCAGCTTTATAATGAGTATGACATACATTAAATGTAACACTTTACTCAAACCAAGACATTCCACCCCTTATTCCATACCATTTGCATCATACCCACCACTATTGACGGATTCTGACCTTTTATGATTTGATGACACTTGGCTGCACAGTGTATAGGTATCTACCTACACTAGAATTCAATTTTAAATATCCCTGGGATATAATCTGTGATTGTCACATTTTTTTTCCTAGTAGTATTAAACTTGATTTGTTATTAATAATTCCTTTTTTTTAAAATGTATTGGACTAGCTTCTCTTTTTTGACTAAATCATGCCTGGTGTACATCTGTGCAGCCTTCACAGAGAGTTAGCTTGATTAGGGCCTTCTGGAGAAGGTAAAATGTGTTCAGAACCTGAATTTTGAGTTCTTCTATCTGTTTTAAATACAGTGGAAATTAGAGGTAATCTGTTACCAGATTGGTGCAGCTTTAGGTGCATATCAGGTCTCTGGTCCTTGTCTCAGTTTTAACATAGATTTTCAGAGCAGACCTGGATATCATCACTAGACTCACAACATCAGCTTTATTTGTGGGTACTGTGGAAGTGATTATAGTTCCTTGCCAACTTCTGATAAGGATGCTAGTTTTGTAAAGCTCTTTATAGATCATATGAACTATATGAGCCTCACAAGGGCTAAGGTAATGTTCCTTGACTATGGATCCACTCAGGAACTGCAGGAGTATGATAAAAACCTCTCCTCTGCCACAGTAGTAAATATGGTGCTGAGGCAGACAGATAAGAAATGCACTTTCTCCTCTCTCCAGATTTCATTTGACTCTATAGGTCTGTGATTAAAAATCTGGTCTAGAACTTGTATTTGTAAAATATGTCTCATGGACTCTAATTCTGGTTTTGATATGTCATTGGTAAACACCACTCACCTCCTGCCCCCTCTGGAGGGCACTGACATCTGTGAAGGGACAATGGTCTGGTTTTTGCCATTAAGGAAAACAGTCTATAACCTTCCCAAGTGTCCTGTTTTTTGGAGTAGTACTAAATAGATCATCTACATCTGTGATGATCGTGGTCAGCAAAGCAGGCTTGGCAGCACCAGGCAGTGATTTTTGGTGATGTAAGAAAGTTGGATGCTTACAGTTCAAAAATGTTTATAGTATACATGCTTTCTATAGAAACTTCATTTACACAACTGAATCATGAAGCATCTCTGTGCTAAAGAAAGCTACTGTAAAAGACCACCAGAACTTAGTTTTTGCCAAGCTAGCTTGCTTTCTTTTTCTTTCTCCCTTTTGAATCTCTGGAGTTATCTGTGGATGAGAGTGCCATTTCCCAAACTGCTCTTCAGATGTGCAGTATCAGGAGTACTACTCTTTGTTCCTTTACTTTCTCTTTTTGCCTGACAGTGATTTTTCCTCTTCATAAGCTCCTTTTCCATTCCT
>NW_008610856.1:1693-3094 GCF_000691845.1 Merops nubicus
CACACCCTGAACAGAAAAAGCCTTAGTATGCTTCCCCTTGCTACACAAGCAAATATCTTGCTTGGTTAATCATTTATCTGCAGACTTCCTGTCACAACACTTTTTTTCTTATTTATTTCCTCATAGCACTTTTATGAGATTTTATGTATCTTTCCAAGCATGAAATAAGTACACGTATTTCCAGGAAACATGTTTTACAGACCGGTGGGACAGATATTCTCACTAGGGCTAACAGCTCTATTCCATTTTTGAATCACTATGTGCATGGTAGCAGAGATAGCTGGTTTTTATTGACACATCTTGATCCTCTTTTGTTTTTATTTTTTAATGGCAATAAGATATGAATTTTTAAATTCATTGAAAATAGTCTGGGAATAGTAATTTTCACTTAAAATCCTAATCCCCTTGAATACATGGTTTGATATCCTTGTTTTAGTAGAACATCACTTGAAGAATTTAGTTAAGCTAAGCACTTTTTAGAAGTGCTTTTGTGATAAATGGGTCAAATATCCTTCTCCCATGTAAGAGTATACATCTGGGTATTTTTCTTCAAAATGTGTTCTGAACTTTTTAAGATGTTTTTAATAAACTTCGTGTCATGATTTTCAAATCACTTACCTAAAAAAAAAGTAATAATCAGCTATGACAGAATGCATCATGGATGTATCCTCTAGTACAACCAAAGTTATGATGGAGCTTTCAATTTAATATAATAATTGGAATTTTATCTGCTGCAAATTTCAAATTATCCTTCTAGAAAATAAAGATATATTCTTCAAGTCACAAAAACAGTAGGAAAAAGTCTTCCTGTCAGAGAAGAATTTGAAATTTAGTCTGAAATAAATATTTTGCCTCCCAGAAAAAGCTCTATATTTTTGGTTCTGAGTGCCAAAAGAAAAAAAAGCAACTTACTGAAGAATGGCTGTTTTAACTAATCCATATCAAGTGCATGTACCAAAAAGTAAGGGTAGTCTGTGTTAGGTTAGCCAGTGTTTGTACCTTCTAAGACACTGACAGTCAAATCCTGTTCGAGCAAGTAGTAACTTGCATCCCTCAAAAGGAGGAAATTTTGGCTTGAAATATTTTTCTTATGTTTTGGTTTGTTTTTTTTCCTCTCCTACTCATTATCTTCCTGAATTCTGATGATACTACTATAGCAGTTAAACTTCTGTAGCATATGGGATATGTGTAAGTCTTTCCTATCACACAACTGGGCCAAGATAGTTGCCTGTTGACCTTTTGCTGCTCAAACAAGTAGCCAGACAGTCATTAAAGTCGACGACCCTGGAAAACATATTTTTTTCAATGTTTAAGTATATACTAAACTTTCAACATAAGCTTAAGCCCTACTGCTGTTAACATGGCAAGAGCATGACCTGGTGGGATAATTCCCACGACTGG